>NW_020455455.1:5656335-5729850 GCF_003342845.1 Nothoprocta perdicaria
GCGGCGCCACTGCGCATGCCCGGCGGGTGGGGGCGGGGGAAGCGGGCTCGCGCGTGCGCRCCTCGCGCCGCCGGGAGCGGCCGTTGGCCGGAGCCCGTTATTGCAGCCCCGAGTCTGTAATTTAGAGCGYGCAGCGCGGGCTGCAAGCGCAGACCCCTGGGAACCCCTGCTGAAACCTCGATAGCCTTAAACATATTACCCCCGCATGAGCTGTGTGCACCTCGTCGTGAAATAGGAGGTTTCTTGGGTGCCCCCGTGGGCGCACAGGATGTGGTCAGTGACACGCTGACATCCTGCCAAGGCACAACTGCCACGGGGGGAAGAAATGTGAACCGCAAAGTATAATGTGCAATATACCCCCTTGTATAACGGAGAGCCCTAACGACAATCCAGTCGCTATTCAGAGTCCATACAGACAACATATAGCAAGGGCAGCTTGTTGGGCCCACGGGTGTCAGCGTGAGTCCCACGTCAGGCTCATTGGGGACACTAAGGTCCACTCGCCACCATGGCACACACACATGTGCTGATTAACTAGAGACTTGTTGCCCWGTCCCAACCTCTGTTTCTTGGCTCTGTTCTCAACAGCAAAGTCACCTATCGTGCTGGAATCCAAATCTTTTGTGCTTTTTCTTCCCCCTTCTGCATAAAAGTGCTTATTAGAATTTATTACATAGTCTGTTTTCTGCGTATTTTGAAGAGTAGGGGRAAGGCAGAGAGTGTTTCATTCCCTCGTCCCTTCCTCTTTTTAGGTTTTCTAGGAGCTGCATAGAGTTTCTCAACTATAATTTTTGTTCTCAAAAAAAGATACAGCAACAAGAATTCTGGTATTTCTACTGCAGTCAATGGAAGCAGCTGAATACACAGCACCCGTGAGTAAAAGCAGGTCGCTTAGATGCCTAAATATAGACTTGAAGTCAGTTTTTCAGAATAGATCAGTAACCATTTTATTCCTTATGTTATGCTTAAAACATAACATGTGAGCATCTTAAAATGGTGCACACATCAACACGGCTAGCATCTGTCACATGTTTGTCTTTCATCTTTTTTTTTTTTYCTAGAGGAAATCTATATAGTGAAGCATTTGGGCTTATAAATACATGATATACAATAAGCATTTTGGTAGATTTGTTATAGAGAAGGCAAAGCTGAAAAAGGATCTCTTTTTCAGAGGGCTTTCTTGTCTCCTTGGCCTAGATTGTAAAGAGCTCCTACTGCAATCATGAAGCCCTAGCAGGGAAGGTTCTCATTTACTGGAGGAGCAGATGTTGCCCATGACTTGTACTGTAGAGTTAAAATAAATCAATGGCCTGGGCTGTCTTCAACACAAGGTCTGAGGCACAGATCATCTTCTGCAATTTTAGGTACCGGATACTCAAGTTAGAAGCCTGATCAATCTGGTCTTCTTTTAAAGTCGGTGGGGAAATCAGAATGTGGCCCCAATTTGAGGAGTGCTATAGCCTGGGTTTCCCTGGCTTTCTAGTCCTAGACCAACAGGAGCTCTTCGCTTTTTCTCTCAACTCTAACCCACACCAAAGCAGAACCCTCAGGCTGAGCCTTGCCCAARTGCACACGCTCAGTACCCACACCAGAATGATCTTGTCACCAACTACTCTCTGCAGCCTACCTGCCATTTCTCTTTGGCAGCCCATTTCAACTCCTCCAAGAGGAACTTTGGGCTCTCTCTATCTCCCTATTAATCTCAATAATCTATCTTGAACTTTAGATTAGGCCTCCCAGGCAGTGGCAAAGACAAAAAGATCTTCCAGACAGATTTTTTTACAGGCTATATTTCCCTTTGTCAACAACTCTTTTCCAGCTCTGGGCTGCTTCTTTCTCTCAACTGTAACCATAATCACAGGCTGAGCCTTGCACAAGACCCTGCAACCACGGGAAAAAGTTCTTGCAGCCAAGTCCTCTTTACCTCCCACCATTTCCCTCTGGGATCCCCCTTTCCAGACTCACCCCAGCTGGAGCTCTTGGCACTCTATTTTTGTCAACCCCAAAACTAACCCTAAAAATAAATCAGACTGTAGGCTGAGTCTCAGGAAAGGTCATCTATTGAAAGGTTTTTGTTCTCTTTTCAGCCTTCCCTTTGGCAACCCCCTTCCAGTCTCACTGTAGCAGAGGGTCTAGGCTCTATCTTTCTCTTAACCCTAATCCCAGTGGAACCGTAAGCATATGCTGAGCCTTCTAGTGCTGACACCAAGAGGTTCTCTCTGTAGCCACATCATCTTGGCAGCCTCCTCTTGCCTTTGGCAGCCTCTTTGTCAATCCACTTGAACTGCAACTTCTCCTTATAGCCATTTCTTCTCATCAGCTCTTCTGTGTCTGCCCCTTTTCACTCACACCGCAGCTCCAGACTCTCTTTCGGCTCTAACAAGAAAGCCCTAACCACACACCGAGGCTTAGCCAGGGCCCCAGATCAGTGACCAGAGCCAAAAGGTCTCCCCCATCGTTCGCCTGGCATCCTGCCTTCTCCTTTATCATCTCCTTTCCTGATGCCTTCCAAGTGGAGTTCCACGTGCTCACTCAGTCCTCACCATGTGGGGAACCATATATAGACCAGGCTGCCCTCAGCCAGCGTCCAGCCTAAGGGGTTCTCCTGACAGGCTGTCCTCTCTTGGAGACCATAGCTGCTCCTCTTCATTTCTCTAKTGCTTATGAACATTTGTTTGTGCATACAGGACGTGTTTATTCATAAAGCCTGCCATAAATCAAGGATTCCAGTCTGGCTGGCATTTTTTTGTTTCTTTTGTTTTTTTTTTTTAGCCTGACACAGTATATGTTGCAGATCCAAGTTCATGCTACATGGGCATTTATGGTTTTGGAAAATCAAAAACATTCTTGGAGCTGAAACCAAACCTGAAATGCTGCTGCTTCTAGTAACACCTTCAGGGAGAGCTTTCTCGGCTGCTCTCTCTCTGCAGTGCATTCGCATTTTATCACCAGTGAACTGAGCTGCTCTTTTTGCAAGCACAGAGTGTGCTCAGCGTCCAGTGAAAGAGTCTGCCATTCTTAGTAGCCTTGAGTAGTATTTAGTGGCTTCCGTGAAGAGAAAGGAAGATCCTCTTGGCTTGTAACAAGTCTCAGAATAGGTTTGGGGGAAACTTTTTGTTGCTGTTGTCTGTCTCTAGTATTGGAATTTCTGCTGCTTCCCACATCTAGTGGGAGATACTCCCAGCAAGGAGCTGATGGGCAAGAGAGAGGGAAGGATGATCTAACAAGACAGCGCTAATGATTCCAACTATTGTCTCCCCTCAACAATAGTTACAATAAATTAGAACAAGGCTGGAAGCTCTCATCTTGCCTTTCAAGAAAGGAGACCATTTAAGCTTGACTAGTAAACTTGCTTTTAAAAGCTTTCTGCTCTTATTGACGTTTGCTATACAGTTTTGTTCAGCATTATTCAGTGTAACACTTTGTTATATGATATRCTTTTCCCACTACATCTGTTARTTACTTTGTTTTTGTTTCTCTGGTCATGAAGAACAACTGAACTGGAGTGTTAGGGTCTCCATTTCTAAAGAAAGGGACAGGACAGTTCGCAAGCAGGGYTTAGCCTCGCTTCTGGAAGGTAACGTTTCCCTTGACAATTATTTTCTGCAGCTGCAAAGAACAGAAGGCCTACAGAGTTTCCCTGGGCCAACTGCCATAGAAACTAATTTCAGCTAAGGCAGACTCATAAATTGTTCCATTACTCTATAAATTGGTCTGGGCACATGTCACTTCAAGCCAAGCTGGGCTACTTTAAATCTAGCCTGTAGTTTCTTCTTTCTCTTTTTTTTTTTTTTAAGAGCACATCTTAAAGACATGATAAAAATGAGTCATATCCAGAGTTAATTTTCTATTTCTATGAGACCATRAAACTTAAAAGGACAACAAATTATTGACTTTTAAAAAGACATGTAAGACCATATTTTGGAGACAAAGCATTCCCTTCATTTATAAAGCAGAAAAGGAGGAATCGAAGAAGAATATCTCCAAGTACTTAAAAACGCAGGCGTAATTGCTCTGTATTCAGGAGGACAAATACAGCCTGTGTGTGGAAAGGATTGCTGCTACATCTGTTTACAGGCAAAAAGCATTGCCTGCCAGCTTTCAGACATGCCATTGAGAGGTACAGGATTCACAATATTTTAATATAATTGCAGAGGATTTCAGACAACCTCTAAAGCATAATTTAAACAACAAAATTTAAATTGGTAAAATTTACAAAGTTAAGCTGCAAAAAGTCAATCTGATAACTTTCTAGGCAGAAATAATTCTGACATTTCATTTGAAACATTACCCATCTCCTTCTGTGCCTCAACAAGAAATACAACCCATAGTTGAAGACCTGCAAAAAAACTCATCAGCCTCACTTGGAGATTAGTTTTACAATTTAGATTTTTTTTTTGAATGAAAAAAAAAAACCCAAAACACAATCCAATCTAGGTTTGGGGTGGTTCCTTTAATGAGAATCCTAAATGCAGTGGAAGCCAGGAAAGCTCCTTCTCACCTTGTTCAGCTCTCCATAAACCAGCCCCCTGAAGGACTCCCTGTGATCAGTGTCTAGCAGTAGCAAGGTCCATTTTAGTTCAAATGGAGCAAATTTCCCCCAGCCAGGGAAGCACTAAAGCACCGCTATCCCACTCCCTCTGGGGCCCTCTGCTTCCCTTTTATGACTTCCCCACTTAGGCAGCCCAGCTGTTAGTTCCACCTCCCAGCAGTTTAACAAGCCACAACTGCCAGCTTTTGCAGCTTATATAGTCTTTAAGGGCTAACCTCTTCCTTTAGCTCTAGTGAAGACTTTTAACCCTTTCTAGGTCTGTAACTCATAGCTCAAACTTGTGAGTTGCTCATATGCAGCTTCCTAGAGYGACTGAGACTTTCTACAGTCTTTCCATGGGTGTAAGTTGTTGATTTATCAGATCAAACCATCTCTGAACTTGCAGACCTGGTCCTGTGTATCTTTTCTCTAGCCCAAAGTTAGGGGAGGGCAGGGAAGAGCATTCCCAGCTCTTCACAGGATATTTTGGAAAGTCTATTTATCTAGTCTTTGCTCATAGAAGAAGAAACTAGACCTTAAGCAATACTGAAGAGATCTAAAGTAACATGTTACACCTTGATAGTGAACTCTGTTATCAAGACTATCAAATACTTGTCATTTCAAAGAGGACGTTCTGCTTATCCATCTGCCTTAGTTCTCAGTGTCAAAGGTATTTTGACCAACATCAGATAGTAAATGTCCCTTTGTAAACTGAAGTACTTTTGTGCTTGTATCAAAGCTGATATTTTTCATATTGAAAATATATTGTTTCCTGAATATGAATTTATTAATCTTTATAACATAAAAAGATGTATTTGATAATAGCTAATATGGTGTAATAAGAAATAACAGAAGTAGTAGAAATAAAACATAGCATTTACTTTAATTGTATATCTTTTAATCTGATGGAGAGCTTGTCTTATCTGATAAAAATATTTAAAGTTCATTTGATTATTTGTGAAATATCAGAGTACTTTTGCTTCCTGCTTCATCTGTTGAGCAGCCTTTTCAAGTTCTAGCTCAGCACTGCAGCTTCCTGAGCTCTTGCCATGTTAGAGTTTCTTGCTTGCTGTGGTTAAGCACAGGAACTACCATGGCTGAAGAACTGTGAAAGAGCTACCGTAGTTCCCACATGTTCTAATTTAGGCTGTTGCCACTGTTACTAGGGGCTTTGTTTTAAGAGAAGGTCATGCCTTTGTTCTCGTTTAATTTTGTTAAATGTCTTTCTTCAATTTTTCTTCTGGAGACATTGACGAATTTCTCTAATGTCAGTTAAGTTTGCCCTAGAAAAGGTTCGTGGAAGTCATGAGAGAAGGAAATACTGAATTTTCAATGCTCAATTTACAAAAGTATCCTTTAATATTGAGTGATTCTCTTTCGAACAGAAAAGAGTGGGTATCTAGACGTTAAGCAGTGGCAACTATCAGAATTTTGAAGTTTGGTGGCACAGTATTTCTGAAATTAAGGTCTCACATATTTCTATATGGCATCTAAAAGCAGTTTGTTTCTTTTTTTTTTAATCTGGCCCTTTATATGTTAAAGACCTCATATGGTCAACATTTCACCATATAGTGAAATCCCTTTTCATAGGACTGTAGAAATAGGAATGATGTGGCAGTTGCTCACCACTCTTAGAAGAAAAAAAATGATTTCCATTTTTCCAACTTCCTTCAAGCTTTATATATTCTCAAATAAGCAATGTGGAAAGACAAGTGTTCTTTGTATTCTTTCAGTTTCTTTTTTCCTTAATAATTAATTACCGTGAATTGTAAACAGACTAACATGTTTTAGTTATAACCAGTGTTTCATAAAATCACTAAAAAAAATTACTTGGAAGGGACTTTTGAGGCAATCTAGTCCAACCCCTCACTCAAAGGAGATCCAAATAGGTAGGTCCTTATTCTTTAGACCTTGCTCAATCAAGTTCTGAAATCTTGAAAGATTCATCAACTATTCCAAAGTTTGACAACTCCCATGGGGAAAACACTTTTCAATATTTCTCATGTTCCAACTTGTGTCTGCTGCTGCTTGCCCTAACACTGGGCACCTCTGAGAGGAAGCTGGTTCAGYCTTCTCTATGTCTTCCTATTAGGCAGTTGGTGCCATCGGTAAGATCTCTCCTTAGCCTGTTGAGAATGCAGGTGTCTCAGTTCCCCCACAGTTCATCTGTGGAGGAACCATCCTGGTGGCCGTCCGTCGGACTCACTCTGTTAGGTCGATGCTTTTCTTGTAGTGGGGAGCTCAAATCTGTACCCAGCACTGCAGACACAGCATCACACATGCTGAACTGGGGAGAACAAATGCTTTCCTCAACCAGTTGGCTGTGCTTTTGCCGATACAGCCCACTTATTCTGTCCTAGATGTGAGATCCTCCATCCCATTTGCTTTCRGTGAACTTCACGAGACTCCTGTCAGACCAGTCCTGTAGCCTGTCCAGATCCCTCCAAGCAGCAGCCCTGTCCTCCCRCATACCAGCTGCTCCCTCCGACGTCCTTTTGTTTGGAGTGTGCTCCGTGCCATCGCCCAACCCATTAACAAAGGCACAAAGCGGTGTCAGACCCGCTCGCAGGCCTGAGCGCTGCCGCTTGTACCCGTGCTTGCCAGCTCCGCTTCGGCCTGCTGATTACAGCCCCTGGAGCCCAGTGCTCCAGCCAAGGTTTTATCCATGTTATCGTCCACTTGCACAGCCCATACTCCACTGAGTGGGCACTAAGGCTAGAACGGAGGACAGTATCAAAGGCTTCCTAGAGCCAAGGTGGCCTCTAGGCCAGACATTCACTGGCCTCCCTCAACCACTGAGCAAGGTGCCTCAGAACAGCTTTTTTTCTTCACATAAAGCAATCAGGTTGGTCAGGCATAATTTGCCCTTGATGAATCTGTGCTGTTTTTTCCCAACCAGCTTCGTTTCTCTCCTGCTCATGGAAGTGGCTGGCAGGAGAATTTGGTTCGTAACCTTCCCAGGGGCTGCACTTCCACTCACTAGCCTCCAGATTCGCTTTCTTGTCCTTCTGGAAGAAAGATGTGCAAGTTGCTTGCTTTCTTCTTTATGGCTCATCTGTAATGTGTATGAATCAATATAGTCAATCAGTATAAAACCGGCAATGTGACCTTAATATATCACTAGAGAATCTAGTGATATAGCAGGTCTAGAATCTAGCAGGYCTCTTATTTTAAAGAAATCTTATATTTTAATGTAAAAACTTGCAATATTTGGGCTTCAGTAAATCATGATATAATTCTGCTAGATGGAATTTACCCTGATTGAAACCATTCTTGCCTCAGATTCTTTTAATTTGCACAACAGATACACATTTTTTGAGAAATAGTCTTCCAATGAGATAATGGATATTTGGCAAAGTCATTTACTATTTCAGTTATTAAAAATCTTTCCTGATGTCAGTAGACATTAAGAATATATTGTACATACAATAAATGCAAATAAACAACTTGCTAAACCCCAGAATAAGAAAGCAGGAAATGAGTCAGTATGAAGAAAAATGCGTTCACCTTAATTGCTTTCTAAGTATATGTAAAACTTAAGGACTTTACAGAAAATGAAACTCACTCCTCATGAGAGCAGTAAAAGCAGAAATACTGTAATAGCTAATTAGACTCAAGGCTGAAAGAGATTCTAGTGACATAAAAGCCTTTTGGTATATGATAATGTGATGTAAASCTGGAACTGGGCTTATTGCTGATAAGACAGGGCTGTGGAAAGCTGCCAGACCAGTGTATTTTATGCGAGGCAGTGGTAATGGGTGGGTTGAGTTTACTAAAACTGTTCCCTCATGCAAACATTTGTTTGAAAATACATKGGTATCAGGCCCAGTCTACACAATCTTTGTTTGTTAATGGTAGCAATAATGSTATTAGAAAGGTAATTTCTAACCTAAGTAGATATGGAATTGCAAGGGAGACTGTACTAAACAATTTTACCATTTATGGTTTTTCTTATCAGCAACAGCTACACCACTGACACAGCTATGGCACAGCTATGGCATCCTTTCCCCTAAGAGTGTTGTGTTTTTCCTATTTGAGTGTTAAAAAGAAGATTAAACAAAATAACCATGGCCCTTCCAGAGCTGAGGAGTCACCTCCTGGCCTGAGCTGCTTTCCRTGGTAAGGGTTAGGAGAGAGGTAGCATTTCCTAGTGATAGTTGGGACAGCAAGATCCTACTAAGCCTGTACGTGTCCTTTGGTGTCAGTAACCCAGTATGAAATGAAGTAGTAGGGATTATTAGTGTTTTAAAGGAATGTGGCSAGCAGGCACGCAAAGCTTTGATCATACTATAGTGTCACGGAAAACTTCCTAGCAGCCTTCAGCAACACATCCCTAGCTCCTGTTGTCGGAACGAACAGGCTGTAGGTTCTCTCAGTTTCACTAGGGAAGCATGAAACCTTTTAGGAATTCAGCTTTGGAGAATTCCAGGAATTACATAATGAAAGAAGTTCTAGTTGAGGCAAGAGCCTGATCAGTTTGCTTCAAATTGATTGTGTTATATCACCACAAAAAATCATTGCTAATGTGGTGAAGGACTAGTGAGGAGAACTACGTCGAGGACTGGGGCAGCACCATTTGGATAAGTGACACATCTAAGTAGTGATTTAGATAATAGGTGTACTGAGCATGGTTTTTAGCTATTTATTGTTTGAAAATGCTAAAATATATTCAGGATTTATAGCTAATATTCTGTGCCAGATAAATCGTGTGACTGATTTTGCAGGAGAGCCAGATGCAGCCGAGAGTGCAGCAGAGTATACAGGTAACATCACACCGATGAAAGCAGGGTATACAATTATTTGTGCAAAATATTATAGGCAAAAGGGAAAGCCTTTTCTCGGCAAAAAGTACATCTCATCCCCAGCTAATTCCTTTTCTCACAGAAAATGCATAATTCTTTTAGATAAGTTACAGTAATTAATACCAAAAGGACATCTTGTCTGTGTTTACATATAAAATAGGCTTGGAAATTAATTCATTGGTGGAGCAAAAGGACTAGAGTCACAGATAAGCAAATGATAGAGGCCCAAAGCTCCCCACCGAGTGGGCAGTTTCACATGGGCAGCGTGGGTAGGATTAGAGTGACAGAAAATTGAAGCAAAGGGGACACACTACAAACCACAGCTCATTTGGCCAGCAGTGTTCTTGTGCTGGGGCCATTTCTACACCAGCAGATGAAGTTGCAGCCACATTTCCTGTGCAAGGCAGCAGACAGGGTGGCTTAGAGGCTTGCAAAATGCAGAGGATGTGCAGCACTACAGGAGTTTCGGTGTTAGTGGCAGTTCTTTGGTCCTCTTTACTGCACGGTGCTGCAGAAATTAAGACAGAGTTCCCATCCTATACAAAAGAATAAAAGGAGGAAGCCAAGAGATTTTGCTTYGCTTTGAAGCAAGAATGAATAAAGACTGTCCATGTCATTCTAGTGCATTTTTGAGCTCCTTGAACAACTTTATTTTGGGTTGAGCTCCAGTTTAAGAAATATCTTACACAACTACCCCACAGTATGGAAGGGCTTCAAAGTGTGAAAGCTGTGTTGAGTAGAGAATGAAAGGAGAAGCAGCACTGAAGCAGCACAAACTTGCCATCATAGACCCAGCCATTCAGTTCAGAATAAATATTTACCACAGAAAGTTGCCAACRTAAAAATAAAACACAGACATGCTTAACAGTTTGTTATGCAGAAGGAAACCATTTCCATGTGGCTCAAGGTCTGCAGACCATTGCACACGGTTTCTCTTCAGGTTCCTGCAGCAAAGTAGGGAAGGAAAACACCTGTGCCAGATTGTGTGGTCTCTTCTATTTTAAAGCATACAATTTTCCACTAAACATAACCATGTAACTTCATAGTTGTATGTCTTTATTACTCTTGGATGCTAAATGCTGCGAAGAAAAGGTTTTRACTGTTCCTATACCTGGCAAACAGGGCACTTCTTTTCTCTGGCTGGAGGAGGCAGGCAGGATCTGACTGCCAAAGAATTGCATGAAGGCACTACTTCATTTTCCAAAAAAAAACAGAAACAAAAAATCTCATCCCTTGTCATTTCTTGCTTATACAAATATGCAGACACAAGCACACAGGCTAGAAAGAAGAAAAAATATTGCAGGAAAGAGCTGACAAAAAGGGAAATGAAAGAGAAAGGCTAAGAAAGCAGCAAATCGTGCAACGAAAAGGGAGGGAGGGAGGAGTGGGTGTTTTCTTTCCTCTTCTACACACTCTGTGACAGTGAAATTACTTTGAAGGTTTAGGCATTAGATAAATGCTAAAAATGAATAACAAGCAAACATGAGAGAAGTCATTTGAAACAAATATTACCTTATAAATGGAATCTAATAGCTTCTGCTAGAACAGCAGGTTTCATGAAGTATGCCAGCAAAGTGACCTCCTCTGTCAGACATCAAGTCATGTTTTATTTCCCCCTTCACTCAGGCAAAGAAACAATTTGTATGACTTAACACTTCATTATTTTATTCATTTACTTCTTCATCCATTATGGGGATATTTCCTACCAGTTCCTAGGTTGCTCTTGTCTCTGTCCTCAGTCATGGTCACTGGCAGAAGGTCATATTCTCTTGAACAAAATCTCTCAAAGAGACAGATGCATTTCACCAGGCATTTCAATAAGCCTGTAATTTTCATATTTATAAGAATTTCTAAGGAAAAGGAGGAAAAATGTGAAATCTGAGTAACTTCTGTATGAGAAACTATTTAAAAATGCATGCCAGCTTTTGTATGTCAATCTGGTTTCTCTAATGAAAGTAATACTGGCGAGTCAAAAAGCCCAGAATCTTATATACAGTGTTGGCCCGTGCTGTRACTGGCCCTAACAAGTTGGAAACAGACTCCTGCTTTCCACATATAGAAATCTATACTGGCCATTTCTTCCTCCTTTTTAGGTACATCATGACCAAAGCACAGCTCCCTGACAGTATATGCCACCTAGCTTCAGGCTACCCCAGCTGGTACACAAAGAAATATATTTCATTACATTTTTAATGTTCTTTCAACTGCTATACTCCTTGTTAATTAATCCCAGCTGCAATGTGTAAATATTAAATGATACTTAGAAATATTTAAAATTTGAGGTTTACAAATATTTAAAACTACAAATATAAGAAGTCATTACTAAAACAGTTAGCAATTTAYAGGAGAAAGTAAGATAACTTCTCTGTACTGCAACCCTGAGATTATGCTCATATTTCGGTGTCTTAAGAACTATGCCTTAAAAATTGCAGACAACAGCCTAACAGAATGATTAAAGTAACTTCAGGATAAGATGAATATAGRATGTAGAAGAAAATCTACATCTAAGTATTAGGTCTTAACACGTGAATATAAGTGGATTAAGGCTGAAGACTAAAACATTTAAAAGCTCTAACTTCTAGCTTAATGCTGAAGAGTTTCATAAATGATTTCTATAGGAGCAGAATTGGACTAAATTTTGGATTTTAAAACCCCTTCTTGAAAATTGTCCATAAATATTTATATTTTCCATGATTTCCATGTGATGTTTGTTAAGTTTGCAATTAATGTTTAATCCCAGAGCTCAGCCATGAATTTGAGGGGCAGGTTGGAGGTTTTATTTTACATCTATTTTTTTTCTGGTACTAAAAGTTTAGCAGGACAAATTATTCCCTCAACTGGTTTCACTGGGTCAACAGCCTCGGTTGTACCATAGAAAGGAGTTTTCCTTATCACACACAAAGGCTTTATAGAAGGGTTACCTCTGCAGTGCAGACAGTAGTGAAGTGCTGTARCAGTATTTTAACCACTTCAGAAAGAGTCATTAAAATAAATGTATGCAAAAGAGGGAGCTGAGGAATAGGAAAGTGTCATTTATGATATATTTATCACCAGAGTGGAAGTGCACTTGAAAAAAACATTCAGATAAAAAGAACTACCTGAAAAATAGCTATCTTAGGGCAAAACCACTTCAGGCTGGTATCTAGAGAAAAGAAAATGTGAATAACGGCTTCTGACTGAGTATTGGTTCTTCTGATCTTCACTCAGGAGAACAAATCTAACCGAAGAGAATTTTGCCTAAAGAAACGTGAGCCCTCTTGGGTGACTTGGGATCTGCGAGTACTGGCCTTGGTGAAAATGTCGTCTGCTTTGGGCATTGCTAACGCCTTGGTAGGGAGAAGCTTCCAACCTTTGTCACTTTCTGCAATGGATATTTGGCCTCCAAAACCGTCTTCTCCTGGGAGAAATGTCATATTTTAGCTAACAGGAGATTGTTGTCCTTTACTAGGCAAAACCTATTATTATTTTAGGAAAAACTTTATAAAGCATACCCAAGGAGGTTACTAGTACTGCTGGATGTGCGTATACCAGTTTAGCTTTAAAGCACAGAATGAGCTATAGCTGGTCTGTTAATCGACTGCTTCTCAGCAGATGGAGGAAGCAGACATTGGGAGGCGAGAATAAATTGGCCGTGCAAGTCAATGGCAGTCGGGAACACGAGTCAGTATCTCCTGGCAAAGACGGCGCGAATCGCTGCCAGCTCTACCCCTGTGGCAACACGGGCTCCTCACGGGCTCTCTCACCACGTTCATCAGCGTTAGTTGGCGTGCCAGGCGAGTCCTTCTGCCACGTGAGGTGGCCTGTCCCCTGTCACCAGTCTACCCCAGCCCTTGCCTCACAGAAGGATCCTAATTTGCTCGCACGGAGAAGTCAGCTGCTGACTTTTGAAGGTTTGTTTCAGGCTTCTTCCTCCACATCATTGTCATAACCCTTGTGGACTTGATCCACAGCTGTTAGGTTTACTAACATATTCTAATCTTCAACCTTTTCAGATGCTTTCTAGAAAGTTGTCCAGTKTATGAGATCATCTACATGATTCAAACCATTAATTTTTTGAGGTCTCTGAATTTCAGACAAGGCATTGTAGGTATGATAGACAACCATTCAACACAGCCTTCTTAAATAGCTTATAATCTACCTCTTGGTCTGCCATCATTTTGCTAAGGCCTGTCAAGGCTTCGCTTTACTGTCTGGAATCCGTTTTGCAGGTCTCAGTGAATGATATATAACCTTCAGGATGTGTTAGAATCTCTCTGATGTTTTCTCTTTCTCTGTAGAAAAGACACATTTAATTGAAATCCCTACGAGGAGGGCAGTTGCTTTGCTAGGTCAGCCCCTTGGACTTGGTTTCTGCTCCATCAGCAGCAGGGCTAATGGCTCCTACTGGGACAATTGCTGAGGTTAGAGAAGGTCTGGATTTAAGGTCCCTGCCCACTGACATCTGGGTTAAAATTTAGAACTTTGGAAAAAAATTTCCCCACATACTTCTTTTAGGTAGCTTTTAGAGTATACTCTCCACCTGCTTGCCAGTGTTCCCAGTGACTGCTCTCTTCTGACCTTACAATTCAAATGTCCACATTTTCTTCATCTCTCTGCTCCCTGTTGCCTTATTTTTCTGACCAGTGGCAAAGAACATGAGAACCTCTCAAAAATTGCCATAGCCATCTTGCTTGGCTGGGAATAAACCATGACTTGGGTTGACTGGCAATATGGCACAAATGGCTGCTTTGTTGCTATACTAGGAGCTTATAGGTTTATGCCACGTCACTGCTCCCTCCTAGAYAGGCTTCTGCCATGGGGGAAGACTCCTCTTCTGGCACCTAATGTTATCAGAACTCCAAGGATCTTTTCCATGCGATGGGAAACCTGCTTTCTGGGATTGCCAAACCTGCCTTGTTCTTCAGGCAGCCAAAGCATTTCTCACTTCAGCCCACGTGGCAGCCCTCATGCCTTTCAGCACAGCAACGTGCCATGTATTTGTCAGATTCACAGGAGTTCACTTACCACTAGAAAGCTTAAGATGCAAATAAAATTTTTATTCTTGACATAATTGCTAAAGAAAAGTAAATTGCAAATGTAAAACATACCAGTTTCAGTTCTTTCTCTTTCACTTATGCTGCAGATTCATCTCAATTTACCTTCTCTTCATCCTTCATCCCTACCCATCTGTTCCTATCTCCCTCCTTTGTGTTAGCACTGGTGCTGGTCTTGTGTTCTGTGGATCAGAGGAGCTGTGATACCAGCAGAAGAGAAGGCAGAGGAGCTGGCCTGAACATACACATAGAGCTCCCGAGAATGTTTTAAGAGCCCCTATGATTCCTCTGAACCTCTCTATTTCTCTGCTTCCTTCTTTCCCTCATTAGGTTGAATCTGTGTGTGAGAACGAAGTGGAATATCCTGGATTTTACTTGATATCATCCCTCCTGTGAAGCACAGAGTTCTGGTTCTTCCCCTCCATCTTAGGAAGGGAAAGGTCAGGCATATTTCATTTCAATATTTTAAAAATCATGTATCACATAAATGTTTTTACTGCATGGACATTTCAGTCAYTTTTTGGTTTACTGGCATTTTCTATATACCACACGTCATGCTAACAACACAGAGGTTTCGTTTCAGAGGTTATGGGGTCATGCTGCCTCTAGGACCTGTGTCTGTCTGAACAGAACTGCTTCTTCATCAGTTTTTGAAGTTTAAAAGCACCCTCCCTTGCAGAGGGCCAGACTGAAACACCTCGTTCTTCAAACACGGCTAATAAAATACAAAGGCACTAATGGCTAACTAAGATACTGCTCAGTATTGCTAAATGAATGGGAATTTAGCCCCCAGTTCTTTCAGCACAGCAACTTGCTAGAGTGTTTGGGTGCAAAGGGGTGGAAAGAGAAGACACTAATCCTAAAAACTCTATCACCTCAGAACTAATCAGAACCCTCCTTGGCCATTTCTAAAGAGATGATCTATAAGACCCTCTACCCGCCTCCCCCAGACACAGCAAGACTGCATTGTACCTGTTCTGAAGGTTTTGCAAAAACAGGAGCAGATGCTGAGGTATGGACTGCAACACCAGCAGTGTGTGTTGGGTCTGAAATGCCTGTGTGCAGCACGGAGAGCCAGGCCACAGCAAGGGCACCATGGGCTGCGCTAAATGTGCTTCTCAGTTCACATTATCCTGTGGGCTGCTCTTTAGCACTTCAATCAGGCTTCACCCTTTTGCTTGGCTCAAACCTGATCCTGCTTTTTAAATGGAAAAATATATTAAGAGAGTTATAATCACAATGTTCCCTCTGGTTCCATTAGCTTCGGAAGAACTGCGTTTCATACATTATACGTGACCAAATTAAAAGGCTCAAGATTTCTGTGTGCAATTCATGGCTTATAGAGGCTAGGTATGATTATGTCTTCCAGAGTGCATTATACTAGGATTTCAACAATGGTCCAAAAGCTTTCCAGCGTGCTGACAGCCTCCAAAATGCCTCCCCTTGGCTGGCAAGTGCACAGTCCCTGCTTTGCTTGTTGCAGCACAGCCAGACTCTTAGGCAATTAGGGGAGAATTAACCCCCTCATCCCCAGGTTAGGGCTTCTTTTAGTATATTAAGAGAAACACTGAGTTTGGAACATAAACATGCTGGTTGCATATCATCAAAAACTACATGTTATATTATTTAGGAAATAATTATTCTAAAATATGCTACTTGAAATAATGAAGAGGTTCTACATAAGATCTTCATTTTGAGTTTCATAAAATGTATTCCTCTGCAAACCGTGAAAACGGAAGCTATTCATCTTGTTCTTCGGTACATGTAAAAACTATGTACCATTAACCCACAACCATCTCAGTGGAGACAAAAAAAATCTTATGAGCACAGGTACTTTCATATAAAGCATTTTAGTCTTGTCACAATTTCAGTCAAGAGCAGGCATTCAACTTGCCTGGACAGTTTTTTATAAGGTGACTTCAGTGACATTTCTGTAATTCAACTGATGAACCTGAATAGTCAGTCAATTGACGATAGCTGGGATGAAACCCAAGCATCTGAAGCACATCTTGACCTTACACTTCTGTTATGTTACAAGAAAGTTTCAAGATTCCGAATAATTTTGTAGCCTGTTCAAATCTTGAGTGGATAATGGATATCACAAAAGCAAAAATTACAAAGTAAAAAGTCTTATTAAATCACTGTAGAATTTGTGCAGCTGGGCTCACTGTTTAGTTCTTACAAATTGGGGTATCTTCTTCATTTTTTAATAGCATCACTATAAATTCTTTGGAGTGGCTGCTCCCAGATTAAATTGTGCTGTCCTTAGATTGGATGAACTCAGTGAACTGCCATTTTCATGAGACTGGTCAAAATGTAAGAGATTTGGACAAATAGCTACTATGAAATAGCACGAGAGAAAAATATCTAAAAAAAAAGAAAGTTTAACTTCTTTTCTTGAATTGACAAACCATTTTTTAAAGTTATTTCAAGAACTTTTGATGTAATTCGGGATYTCCAAAGATCTTCACAAACTGATGCCAATTATTCTCCACTATTACTTTTTGTTGAATGTGGAAAATAAGTGCTTGGTGAAGTATATAATACTTCATATTTCATTTCCTGAACCACATAATTTCCTTATCTTCTGTTCAATTTATGATTTCATATGCTAGTTACAATGTGAGTGACATTTTAAGCATGTCCTGAAATGCAAAATTGAAGCATGTCATTGCAATGATTTCCTGTCACTTACTCTTCTTCTTGTTATTGTATAATTAATACCAACACTCCAAGTCATTATATGTATACTCTTGAGTGTATTTATTCAGATCTTCCTATTTTCTTCCCTTTGGMAGTGTTTAAAGCTGAGCATATCACCTACAATTTTAGCCTTCTAAATAATTTCAGTCACTTTTAGTGGTATAAATAAATGCATTTCTCCAGCACTTGCCTCAAAGTATTTTTCATTTTCTTTTCTCCTTCTTTTCCTTTTTTTCTTTTCTTTTTCTTTTTTTTTTCTTTTTAAAATTTAGTTCTGTAACAAATGATTCAGTCTGACTGATTCAGGATGACTTGGTCTGATGGAGGCCTCTCCCTGCAGCCCAGTAGCCATCAAAGACAAAGGAGCTGAATCCCGCCCAAAGTCTCTATCTCTGTACAAGTCATAATCCAGCACTTAAAACTGTTAGCTCAGGATACAAGAAAAGATCAACCTGCTTAAACAATACACAGGGAAAGATTTGTTTCTGATGAGGYGGCACAGGAACAGTAACACTATCAGGCAACTGGCGTTTGGTTCCTATTACAGAGAACAGTGAGGACAGGTCAACACTATAACCAAGAGAAATTAATTTCMTTATAGGAAGTGTACCAGCTGTCTTTTTAATTCCTTCTGTTTCAAATGCTATAATTTTATGACTCTAAAAATATGCACTTCATTTTTATACTTCAGTGATTATGTGCCTATCAAGTGTAGTGAGACTCGGAGGGAAAAATCCCAAATCTCACAGGGTTTTGGTAAACTGAAAGCTGAGGATCTTATTTTTTATCATGTATTTATTCATATCATACATTCATATTCATATTCAGCCTTTGTCATTTTATCTTCTTGGGAGAGAATTTGCAATACCATCCTCACCTTGATTTGATGATTTTACTGGTATGAAGCCACTTCCCTTCTTCTTATGCTCAAGTATTCTGGTAAGGAAAAGACTACAGAAAACATCACAGTCAGAAAAAAAAAATAYAAATAATAGGGAACTTATGAGAGGTGATGAAGCAAGAAAGAAAAACGTATCATGAACGGGATAYCCTTAAAGTTAGTCACAGAGGTTCAGTAGCTGCATCAAGCTCCCACGGCTACCCAGAAAGAGATCTTTGTGCAAAGGGAAGAGGAGGCTCAGAAGTCCTCACRCTTATAGGTCACTACAATTTTCACATTTTACTCGCAGAACTTTCTCCTTCCTTTTCCACTGGGAATATCATTTGTAGAGCTAATTGGGGATTTTCTAAATATTCTGTTTTCCATGAAATAATTATTAAACAAAATACTCTTTTTTCCAGGAATGTCTGTGCCACATTGGACAACAATGGCATTTCTGACCCAGACCACATGGCTGCCTCTCCCAGCCTCATCGTGTTAACCGGTTATTATTGCAGGTACCTGAGCCTCGGTGCCCACAACTCAGGTGAACACTGTAACAGGCTACAGAGCCAATTTCTGACCCAATTAATATTTAATTTGTTCACAGTAAAGCAGCTCCAGCAGAAAAGAGACCGTGGGTGAAATTTTGCCCATTAGTTGAATACCATCTCTCCCAGGCTCATAAATAAAGCTTTTTAATGAAACATATATAATAATGAAATTAAAGAGTGACCACAGTGTATATGTACAGAAGAGAGGTAGGGCAGGCTAAATTAATTTTAAGTTTTATCTTTGAAAGATTGGCAATTTATTTATTTAGTTTTTTTTAAAGGGTTTGTTTAAAAACTCTAACAACACAAGTTTAGCAAATCCTTGGGAAAACCTGAAAGTTTCACCAGTTTCTTATTGAGAACCCRTGGTGGATCAATGGAGAGTTATAAAATTTGCAGCTAGCCCACAGACACCTGCCACTTAAGCTAGTGGAATCATTTGCAACCATAAGTTGCTTTTCTCTGCATGGATGGATACCAGAGTGTAATAGGATGAGACACACACATTTGTATGGATGTCATTGATTTTTGCTGGCAGTGACAAATAAGGAGAATTAAAAGTCTTGTATTCTTTTCCAGGCACCCAGACAGCAGTGTCATTTAATGGGAACTTCTATTGCTCCCAGCTCTGAGCTTTTTTTCCGCTGTCCCCTCAGTCTCTTCCTAGCCCAGTCCTGTCTCTTCTCTACTTCTTATTCCCTATTCTCCTCCACAAGTCACTGCTCCACAAGCATCTGAGACTCTCTGCACTGCAAACCATTGCTTTGCACTGCCAGCCTCCCGTTGGGCAGCTTTCTTTGTCCATTCTTTCCTATTCCTCCACACTTTCCTGGCTCGTTACCTCAGTCACTTTGTCCATTCCTTCTCATATCTCCTACGACACTTTGGGCCTTTGTCCCTGCTCTTCTCACTGGTCTCCAAACGAGGCTGAACCCTTGTGTCAGTAGATCAGTTATTTGTGAGCTGAGCGATGAGTAGTGCAAACTTTTCGTAAAACTCCGTATTTTCAATAAAAGACTTGTTTCTACTGGTATACCAAGTCCCATTGTTTATTGCAACCTACATATGAAAAGCACCCAACTAAACAGAATACAGTACTTGCTTTTAGCCCTCCTATCCAGCACGATTTACTGCACTGCATGTGGAAAAGCAATAATCTGAGGACTCAGTGCATTTGTGTTTACTTTTGCAGAAGCATTCACAGCCAGCACTGTAAGCTRAAAGCTTTAATCTGTGTACAATTTGCATGCATCACTCTGGCAATCTTTAAAATGCATGTTTATAACAATGGAAAATCAAAACAAAATAAATTGCTAACAGTTGAAAATGCATTTGCAGTCCAGTGGCTGATAATATTTTATTTGATTCAAAATTTAAAAATAAAACAGCTCTAAATACTAAGCCAAATCCRCCCAGTTGCTCAGCGGGGCTCAGCTTCAGACTTACAATCAATGATATTCAACTGAGGGAGACTATGGTGTGCTGCAATAATTTTGTTTGATATTAGCAGTTAGCTAATACAATACTCCATATGAAAGGATACTGTTTACGTAAATACAATCAATATGTTGGGGAAAGAGAAAGAGAAATGATGATGAAAATAAGTTAGGCTCTTTCAGAGATGAGCAACCTTCTTGGCTAAGAGTTAAGAAAAATACATCCAAGAGCATTTGGTCTTCAGATTTGGACAGGGATGGCTCACCACATTTATGAATAATTCCTTATAGTTCTCTATCTCCTTCTGCCCCAGAAGCTAAATTAGTTTTACAACTATTAATTGAATTGTCTAACTTCACTACACTCTCTGAGATAGAAAGGATTATTAACTCCACTTTACAGATAAGGAAACTGAGACAGGGAGAGGAAACGATTAGCTGGAGGTCACACAAGGAATCAGAGACAGATAAATCCCAGACCTCTCAGTCCAATGCATTAAGTGCTGATGACTGTTCCTTCTCCACGCAAACAGCCATCAGAAATGAGATGCACTCCAAATAGAAACCATCAAAGRACCATTTCATCAAGGTAAAAGCTTCTGAAATTCATCCTATGCTGGTTATCCCTAACATAGTCCTCTTCTGTCTGCAGCCCATTGTTTTAAGTGCAGTTTATCCTCTCTTTCTCTGCCACTAGGCCAGCACACGCAGCATATGCTCTTGCCTTGCTGCCCACCTGGAAGTACCTACCCTATGTGCATAGTGCCTAGTGCTGGGTATGCAGCACTGTTCCCAGCGCAGCACGAGCAAAATCTGATCACTTCTGTGCGCTAATGATACGTGAAGCAAGAGCTCGCTCTCCAAAGTGACCAGTCTTTACATTATACAGATGTAGGATAGTTTTTCTTTTGAAAAGGTAATGGACATTTCATGGGTAAATTGTGCAGGTCTCAACTTTGAGAGCCCGGCGGGGATTATAGAATCACAGCATCACAGAATGGTTGAGGTTGGAAGGGGCCTCTAGAGACCATCTAGTCCAACCCCCTGCTCCAGCAGGGACACCCAGAGCACGGGGCACAGGGCGGCAGCCAGGTGGGTTTGGAGACCTCCAGGGAAGGAGACTCCACAACCTCCCTGGGCAGCCTGTGCCAGGGCTCTGTTACCCTCACAGGGAAGAAGTTCCTGCTCACATGGAAATGGAACTTGTGTTTCAACTTATATCCATTACCCCTTGTCCTGTCACTGGCCACCACTGAGAAGAGCTTGGCCCCTTCCTCCCTACATTCTCTGCTCAGGTATTTGTTGATTTGTTGATAAGAGGGGACTCTCAACCTTCCCTTCTCCAAGGACAACAGGCCCAGCTCACTCAGTCTCTCCTCGTACAATAGATCCTCCAGTCCCTTAATCATCTTTGTTGCTCTCCACTGGCTCCTCTCTAGAAGCTGCACATCCCTCTTGCACTGGGGATTAGCAATATCCGACACCGAATGTCTCGGAGTTCAGAAAGCCGTTGCCTGGCCGAGCCTCCTGCTTCGCTCTATTTGATTTTGTATTTCATAATAATCTACACTCACATTCTGTGTATTTAGGCAAACTTACCTTGATTAAGACATTAACTATTTCAGATATCACCTCTCTGCACTAGGTATTTGATTAAACTAATTAATGTGGTGTTTAGAAACTCGCAGTCATTTATAAGTGAGCTAGTTAAAGATTTCCCACAGTATTTCAATCAACAGAGTAGAGTTTTCTTTTAGGCTGTAATCTCATTTCTGAGATTTAAGCCTGAATTTCTTTAAATCAGCAGAAATTTTGTCATTAACTTCAATGAGTCAAAGACCAGAATATCTGTGAAAATGCTTTTTAAAGTACTCTACAGAAGCAAATAAGGTCCCCATACTATCCTGGTTTTGAAAAAAAAAATAGTKCCTAGCTTTGGCATTTCTCTGCACACTTCCATCTCCACTGAATGCTTGCACACAAATCATTTGCCCCATTTCCAACAGAGTGAATGAGGTCTCATGACTTCACTTGGATGGAACAGATCTACGTTGTTAAAAAATAAAACAGAATTAATTTTATAGCAAAAAATAAGGCAGAAGGGAAGATTCATATAAAGCAGATTAAAAAGCTTCAGATGGCTACATTAATCACTGGAAAAAAAGCTTTGGACTATAACCTTTTCACTGTTAAAATCTTCCTCAGGTTTTCTTGAACAAGATTGTAAGATCAAGYATTTCTGTATGGCAGATCAAAATCAATTGGTTTTTAAGATAGCTTTTATAGACTGTTAATATRGAATTAATTTTCATATTTTTTGAAGTTAAGTAAACAATAAGTTTGTCTGGATTGGTTCACGTGAACCACTGGAAGTACTTTCGGCGATGGGTTTTCTAAAAGGTTCCTGAAGTCTAGAGCTTCAGCAAACAACCGGAAAATGCAATTAAAAAACATGAAAAATACATGCTATCCACTACTGACTCTACTCCTGTTGCCTTTTACTTTCTATAATTGTATACACTTTATTACCTGATAGTCCTGATTTCTCTAACAAAACATAGAATAYGGATGCAGCATAATTTACCTGTGATTTGCTTACCTAAAAGAAATAATGAGTTCAGTATTATGCATTGGTTTAGATATAGAAAAAATATTCATTTTGTTTGTAAGTATAATATTCCTCTTGCTTATMTCTAATTATTCTTGGGGCCAAGGGAAGCTTTTCTGGCAGTGCTATTCTGGAGTGTAGCAGGCAAGTTTGCTTGGTTGATGATCCCTCTGCACGTCCAGGGTTGTGTAAGGCTATAGGATTGTCAGTGGCACTTGGATGTCATGTCTGCACACAGATTAATTTTCAACCCCACACCCAGAAATTCTTCTACTGCTAATCTTTGCCTCCTGGGACCTAGTTTAGATGCCACGGTCTGCTTTGGTTCCCTTGCAGATGCCAAGAACTGAATGTTCTGTCACAAAATAGAGAGGGCAGCTCTGTCTGCACCAGTGCTTGGTGCTGAAGCAGGGCAGGTCCTGAGAGCCCTCCCTGCCTGCCCATRGGGTCGGCTTGCAGGGCTGGGCACTAAGTGCCTCTCCTTTCCGGGGACTCTAGCCCCATGGCTGCACTCCCYACGGCCACTGCACAGGGGCCCTAATGGAGACGCACACAGGACTGAAACGATTGCTGCTTCAGGGTTCGCTTGCAGAAGTGCTGGTTYGAGCAGATCACAAACAGGCTTTTGAAGCAGATCTCCCAGCTGTCCCATTTACTCTTCGGTTCATATCGCAGAGAGCTCTCAGAGAGCCTAAGCGGGATTCCTTGTAGGTGAAACTAAACAGGTCTCCAAGATTATTCCAAATATTCCAAGATTATCCCCTAATGCTCTGCAGGTCCTGATGGACAAGTGTCCATCAGGTCACTGGTCTGATGGACCAGACAAGATGTGGCTGGATGTATGATGTGGATATTAGGTCCCTCTGCATCATTTCACCCCACAGCCTGCTACCTTCTAACCTAAACATAACCTCAGATAACTYCAAACCACATGTGCGATGGTGACGTACTGCTCAGAGGACCAAATGACATCTAGTCCACAGTAAAGCTCCTGACCTGCGCGTAATGTAGATGTGCAGAGCTCGGTACCGATTACTTTATTGACCGTTCCTTTTTACTGCACCAAATAACCAGCTAAGGTGGTTGTAGCCTAATGCTCTTTGCCATTAGATAGTAGCTCCTGGTGCTCAGCCGTGCCAGCCAGAAGACAGCTATTTTAGCCCCTTTAAAAAGATAAAGCTTTGTCACAAACGGACTCTTGGATTCATCTCCCTGCTGTTCTAACTACAGCTTTACCAATGCAGAGGCTGCAGGCGTCTAGACCACAGTGTCATTACGGTCTTCCTATCTCATGACATTCCTTTCTATGGGATTTCCTTTCCTGGGACAGGGCCCCTCACAGCACGCAGCTCGGCAGCCCGTTCTGGCAGCCTTCCCTGAAGGAAAGGCCCAGGCAGCAGCAAGAGGGAGATGCCACCACAGAGACCCTGAAACAGGCTGAAATGGGCTGAAATGGGSTGAAAAGGGCTGTCCATTTACGCAGCTCTGGCTGCTTGACATTTAAATTCCATCATACAGCTTTTACTGATAGTTTATTTAAATCCTGCAAATGCGGTTTTATTTTATTAATGTGCTTTATATCCGATTAAATTTGTGTGCATTTTTTATCTCTGTATATCACCTAGCATTAAAAGTAGATTCACTGGAATAAATACACAAGTGAGCTCAAAGCCACTGTATTCCCACAGAATCAGGCTCTGATTCTGTTTTCATGCTAGCATTAATCAAAACTAAAATCACTGAGAAAATGTGAGCCATTTATTTCCAGAGTTTATATTAATGCACTTGGCGGTGTCGGAATGCAGCCCTCTAACAGCACAGCAGCATTCTCACGTATCAAGTTGCAGCTTCTCCTGTTCCAGTTTGTAAATATTACAATAATGATAGAATTTAAAATTAATCTGCTACAGAGCCAGACACATATCCTCTCTGGTCCTTGTCAAAAGGGTACAAAAAAGCTTTGACCAGATGTTACTGGTCAGAATTAAAAAAGTGGAAGTGACACTTCCCACATAGATCTTAAGAAGTTCTGCCTCACGATTTCAGTCTGCAGTAGAATTAACCAACAAAAGAAAATAAATTGTAGCAGAAATACAGATACAGACACAGATCAAGGCTGTTTTTGATTAAGTTCTCTCCATATATCATATTATTGTGCCATCTGCTTTGTATTGAAAAGGAATAATATTTTAAGAGACATTTATTACAACATATTAAGAGTCTTAAGCTCACGTGCTCCTTTAAAATAGATATTGAAATTATAACAAAGTTCTACAATGGAAACAGTGACAGTCAGAATCTGACTGGACGCGGCGCAGTCCAACTTGGAAAGTCAGTCCTGCTCCGAGCAAGGCCCCTGCRTTATCTGGAATCCTGAGCTCAGCTTAAGGGGCCCTCACTACAAGAAGGACCTGGAGGTGCTGGAGTGTGTCCAAAGGATGGCAGCGAGGATGGGGAAGGGACTGGAGCTCAGACCTCACGAGGAGCGGCTGAGGAGCTGGGTTATATGGTCTGGAGAAGAGGGGGCTCCGAGGAGACCTTATCATTCTCTACAACTACCTGAAAGGAGGTTGTCATGAGCCAGGGGCCGGTCTCTTCTCCAGAGCAACTACCAATAGGACAAGAGGAAATAGCCTCAGGTGGCTCCACAGGAGGCTCAGGTCAGACATTAGGAAAAATTTCTACACAGAAAGAGCGGTGAAGCCTTGGAACAGGCTGCCCAGGGAAGCAGTGGAGTCACCGTCCCTGGCAGTGTTCAAGAAACGTGCAGATGAGGCACTTAGCGACATGGTTTAACAGGCCTGGTGGAGATAAGTTTACAGTTGGACWCGATAATCTTGAAGGTCTTTTCCAACCATAACAATTCTATGATTTGATGACCTCCAGAAGTCCCTTCCAACTAAATTATTTTATGATTCTGAGGGTATGCGCATAGGCTGCTACTCCTTCCATTCTAATACTTTTCATATCTAGCTTTTCTCCAGCTAAACACCAAATCTGTCATCCAGATCCTAATAATCTTGCGTTCTGATTAATTCAAAACTGCTGCTCTCCAACCATCTGTTACGCATATCCCCTCTCAACCATGTATTTACAAAACACAGTGGCTCTCGTATTCCTGGACCGCAGTTGTGACGTTCCTGCCTTTTTGTGTCTCATCACATCTGCTTATCTCCATGGCACCACGACAAATTTGTTTGCCCATTTGTTAGGTTTTGCCAATGGGTTCTTGCATGGCAAAAAACATGCAGCGAGGAGTCCTTCTGAACTAGTCCTAGCAATTGCCAAACATGTATTTGACCATTATTTGGGAGCTCAACCAGATAATTATGAGGAAAGGTCTGCCTCTTGATTGTTTTTCTTATTCTTTCTATGTTTTTGGGATATATTTAGAGCATGACTTTAAAGTATTGCATTAGTTAACATGAGTTCACTAACAGTCAAGCTGGATGTCAAGCCGCAAGTTCTGGGATTCCTCTCTTACATCCTTGTTACAGAAAGAGGAAGCACTTACTAGACACAAGATAAATTTTCCATGTTTTCAGCACAAAAAATGCAAATAAGGACATGTTATTTTGCACTACCTCTGTCCATTTTAGACTGATAATGACCTGTCAAAAGCTTGATCATTTGGTTTATTTTATGCAAAATAAAGAGAGAAGAAATAAATGCAAGAGTAATATCACAATACAGGAAAAAAAAAAAAAAGAATTATTTTCAAAGTGGTTTAATAAACCAAAGCTGTAGCAAAGGRAGTCTGTAACATAGATAACAAATTAGCTCTGTGCTGGTTGCCTGCCCAGTGGGAAGTCAGAAATGTCTGTGGCTGGACCTCAAACTACCCAGTCAGCAAAACTTACCCTCCTGACCAGAACTGAGATAGGGATTTGGTTTAATTTCAAAGGAACTGAGTGCTGATCACTTCCTATGTCTTTGGTCATTTTTGGATTAAAACTGTTCACTGGAGAAACAAACAAACAAGGAGGTACAGCTGTGGAATACAAATACAAACCAGGTTAAAATTGCAGAGAGATGTATTTGGAAAAACAGTGTAGTGTACCACAATTATAGAAGGTTTTGCCTCCCAGAAGACTACGAGGTGCTAGATCATAAGTGACTGAGTAACTCTGTGTGAAAATAACCACTGGCAYCATTTCAAGTAATACTGTCTGCATCAGTTAAAATATCTGCGTGGCAGCCTCATCAGAATACCCCCAATGCATCTGCATAATCAGTGTATTTAGCACGACATATTAATCACAGATTGAACTTGACAGCTATGACCAGCTTCATAAAAGCACTCCAAGATAGAGTGTAAGCCTCCATCTCACTTATGGTAAGAGATTCCTTTCCATTTTGGAGCCACTTCTTCTAACATTCTCTGTCTTTCTGGAATATTATCAGCGTATTCTATTCTCTAGTAGGGAAGCTTTTGGGAACACGTAGCAGTGCCCCAACTGTTGGCCTGTTTGTTGCTCGTGGCAGAGGCACTGCRCAAAGTCAGGGAGCGCCTGAGCGCCCTTGTTGTCACCTGAGGGACGTGSCAGGTCGCACAGGGCAGGAGCGGCCACCACCAGGCCTGCGGCAGCGTCAAACCAAGGCCGCCTTCTCCTGCAGCAGGGCAGCCAACGCACAGCCCTTCGGCGGCCCCACAGATCCTTCCATTTGGTGCCCACCCTGCCGGAGGAGGGATGAGGCCGCCCCAGCGACGCGGCAGGATGGCGGGAGACCCTCGGGACGCGGCCCTGTGCTGGCACCGCTCTCCCTCCGCCCCAGCCTCGCACAGCCGCCTCACTAGTGCTCCAGTACCTGAGGCCGGTACCACTGGTACCTCACCCCGCAGAACACGCAGAATTGGCCGTCTAAAGGCAGATAAAGGCAGTTATATAAGGCAGACTTCAATAACAACCCCTGGCCTTATATTTAGTAATACTATCGTTTGTGTCACTGAGGAAAGTGAACTTGATAGTTTCGCAAAACCTCAAAGCTTTGAATAACTCTCTGCCATAGTGAAATATTTGACGGACGAGGCACTAGCTGTCCTATAGGGAGAAAATCATTCAGACTGTGCAGATGACAGGTTCAGAGCACAAAAAACAATAAGCCATAGAGGAGCTAGAAAGAACAGCGTGTACAAAAGACCAAAGGGCAATTGTCACTATCCCCAAATAATGACCATAACAACAGGTGCTAAAACATACAATACAGCCACATAGTACCAGCCAATTTCTAGACTGGCAGGAAGCTCAATAGCCAAGTAAAACCCTTGGTAAGCGAGAGAGGCTCATTAGCACAATGAATGGGACACAGAAAAATTGGTAGAAGGTCTCATTTGTGAAGCCTGTTACAGTTGCCTGCGATTTGAGAAAGCCTCCTGGTTTCTATTTTCATTCGACCTCCCTAAGCTATTAGAGCATTGCCAGGTGGAACAATAAGTCCAGCCTTAGAATGGGCAACTGCCTCAAAATTGTTGTAATTTCTTCCCTTATCTTTCTTCCTGACAAAATTTCTGTCTTAACAAGGAAAGTGTATGATTATTTCATTTTTTTCTCAGTGAGATGTGTATCACTTCTTATGTGGCCTGGCTGTCATATCCTGCTATAATTTATAGAAATCTGTGATACGCTACTCTGATAAACCTGTCAGAAAGATAACAGAAAAACATACAGATCACATACATACAAATGTGATAGGAGTTCCATACTGTTTTGAGAAAGGCAATAGCATGAATAATGCTAAATAAAACATAAAACAAAAAAAAATTACAAGTRTTTTCTAAAAATCTCAAAATCTTGTCAGATATTAATTGCTAATAAACATGAATCAATGTGATTTATTGTGCAGAGATTAACTTTTCTTGATACTGAAATAAGCAACAGCAATGGGGTATTCCTAAATATAATTTTTTAAAAAAGTTTTGTTTGCTATAGGCCTGCCAATTATGCCATGATACTTGGTTTAAAGATGTCAGTATTTCTGTGGTGGTCTTCAGCACTTGTGCTACTGTGAGCTCTTTTTAGTATAAGTTTACAAAGACTTTGCAGAAGAAAATATGGGAAAGCTTTTGTAACATTCTGTACGACAGCTGAGGTGGACAGAGWTACGAAGTGGTATCGAACTGTTGTTGGGGAAAAGGTGGGTCCTTCGAGGTCCAGACAGGGAGATGTTAAGGGGAATTTAGCTCAAACTCCTCCCTTTCTAATTGCTAATGACTTCAATGTTAAATTAAGGAGTTCTGAAGAAAACAACCTTGAGAAGGACTTTTTGATTGACAGGTACATTAGTTTCAATCCTAGACATATGTCCCTGCCTCCTATATGAATGCAGGAAAATCACACAAAACAGGCAATCCTATCCTCTGATTTATTTCCCTCACTGCTCATGTTTCAGCTTTGTCATCAAACAACCTGTTTCAGACTGGGCTGTGCACCTCAAACCTCTTCTCTTTTTGCTGCTTCTCACTGCAGCTGTTCTCACTGCTACTGCCTCCCCAGGCATGTGTGAAGAGAATTAGGCATGAACATTTAATGGCTATTTTTAAAAATAGTTTTTGCCTAGSTGCGAGCTTGCAGCACCAAACCAGACAGGATCTTTCAAGGTTTCGTGTTACAAGATCAAAGGTGGGCAGCAGTGAAACACAGCTTTTTGTTTTCAGTGTCAAAACCAATTGTTGCTAATTGAACAAGTTTGTTTAATAGCAATACAGCTCGAGAGGCCGCAGCCCAGGCTCCGGGAAGCGGCCTGGTCCTGCTGCAGCTGGTGTAACCCGCACGTGCAGGAGCGGCGGCCAGCAGTGACACCGGGAGCAGTGACACCGTGAGCGGTGACACCATGACTGCAGCAGTGACACTGTGAGTGCAGCAGTGACACTGAGTTGCACCTCCCCAGGCAGCACCACCGGCACCAGCCCGAGCACCAAACCTGCACTGGCCACGGGAACACAAGTGGGGACCTCTGCCTGTTTCTGTGTGAGCAGCTACCAGCAGATGAGAAAACGTCCGAATTTGGMGAAAGCAAAAATTAAATATGTTGGAAGAACGGCAAACTTATGTTGGAGCTGCCTTTAGAAACTAATATCCCTTTGCAAGGAAGAAGTTTCTCTCTTCCCTCCCCAGGCTTTACACGCTRCTACAGTCAGCCAACAGCAAGTTCAGTTCTGGTGTATGGATTGAAATGGTTAGAAATTAAATAATTAAAATTATTAGAAATTAGAAATAATATTAGAAATTAAATAAGCATATTAGAAATAAATTAAAAATTAAATAATCATAAGCCCAGCACTTTTCCAAATCAGGCTCCTTTGTTAAAAGAGGTTGAAATAAAGTGTGGGGCCTACCTGCCACTTTTTAAACTCTGACCCAGTGCATGGAAAAAAAACCCAAGCAATGAAGTAAACTGCCTTCCATCAACAGCAAATCAGAAAGAGCTTTACAATAGAGCTCTGTGAAACACATCGCACCAATTTAGATTAGCAACAGTAAAATTACAAACCAGCAAAGCTTTCTAAGGCAGCAGAGCACACTGAAACAAAACAATGTAATTTAGGAAGAGCTCAAAAAAAGAATTGGAAATGCAAACAGAAATATTATTTATTCCAGAAACGGGATTTCCTTCATTCTACTAAGCTAGAAAAGTCTACAAATAATTCCAGCAAAAGTTCAATGTGTTTCTTATTTTGTCATTCATTCGCTTTCTCTTTGCTTCTAATTCCGTAGCTCTATGTGGGCAGGCAGATCCCCTGTGCATGACTGCTTGGGGGAGAAACAGTCTGAGGATCCAAAGCAGCTACAGGAAGTAGCAGGAAAACCAGCATGTAGAAAGCACTAACGTGGTCCTGACCGAACGGGTCTGGGAGGAGGTTGTTTGGAGAGAGGCCTGGAACTACGAGCTGCTGCTGCTGTGGGGAGAGGCTCCTGCATCCACTCCCCCTAAATGGAAAAGATCATAAAAGTGTGATGTGTTTTGATTATAGCGTGCGGTACCTGAATATTAGCCATGCTACATGGGGAGACAAGATACRAAACATACAAACAGAACACAAAAACCAGCAGCATTTGCACCTTAGTTAGTAATTCTACCTTGACTGTGAAAGCACCATGCATTTCAGGGGAACCGTACTGGAAAAGGAGGGAGCACCTCCTGGCCTAAAAGAAGCTTTAGATACAGAATTGCTTAGTGACAACCTCAGGTGCACATTAGGGAAATACATTATAATTTCTGTGATTACCTTTGTAGTTCATATCAGACTAGTTCATATCAGCTAGTGAAGGATGCTGCACACATCAAGCTCTCAGCAATCAGCATCCCAGGGCTCCCTCCAGAACCAAAGCTGCTTTGGCTTAAAAGAGCAGCCCAGGAGGCTCCCAGGCCCCTGCTCTGGGCTCCCTCATGCAGTGTCCTGCATGAGCAGTGAAACCCACGTGCGGCACCAAGTCCCATTTCTATCCTTCTCACCCTGCGTTTTTGGTTCTGCCAGAGGGCTCCTCAGGTCCCTCAGGTGAAGGGAACGGGTTTGCAGTTTGCACTGCATTGGAGGCCCTCAGTCTGGGAAAAGCCAGTTGTGAATCTACCTAAATGAAACAATGGGAACCAAAACGCTCCAAACACTTTCCAAACACCTTTGACTTCTGCATTAGAAGCTGCTCCCTCAGCTTGTTGTCCCATCGTCTGCCCCTGCTTGGCAAGTCTTTGATGTGTTCACATCACCCACCAATGAACCATGCAAAGCAACGTGAATTACTGCTACTCTGGAGAGCGGTGATTTTGCCAAATCGCACAGCATTTGGCCCCATTCTGATGTAGGCACAGCAGAGYTAATGCTGGTTTTGTACAGCTACAAAATACACTGGTATGAGGACTAAGTTTTAATCGGAGATAAAAGCAGGGCAAGATTCACCATCTCTGTAACTGAACAGAGAAAAGGCAGAGAGGCTTTTCTCTGTGGAGGAGGGTTGTGTTGCAGAAGGTCCTGGTTAAAGAGATAAGAGCAGCAGAACGAGTGGCTGCCCTGGCACATTAAAGGAGGGAAAACCGGGCAATAGCAGTTGGCAACTGCATGTAATCTATGGGAAAAATGGTGCTCATTCAGCAATACATGATCAATGAATAAGGTAGAAATAGTCCCCAGAAGGAGGACTCACTTGGAAAAAAAGTTGAAAGAAAACACACAATCAAGGGCATCTTACTCAGTATCTGGGCAGATGCCCTGGTCTCTGAGCGCTCTCTGTTCTGCCAGAGCCCCAGAACGACTGGGCTGGCGATCAATTCCTTTCCATCCAGGCACAGGGAACATTTTGGGAAGGCTGATGATACGCCATGGCAATTTTCAATGCAAATAATGCCAAAACAAGAGCTGGGTAGTAATGAAGCTGGGAAACAATAGCTGAAACCCCACATAATTTCAGGTTAAAGCCTGGAACTTGCCATGCAGTTTCAAGGTCACCGGCTCATGTTCCATGTCATCTGTCTTTCTAGGAGCAAAAAAATGAGAACATCATCCTGATCCTGACAGATCGGGATGTGTATTCAAGCTGTGAAGTAGGTTTTTCTACCAACCAAGCCTGGCACCACAAACAGGCTTCAAAGGCTGCTGCCTTCTCTGGAGGTGCCCATGGGCCAGGAGGACGCTGGATTCTCATAYCTCATCAAAATCCAGCAAATACCCTCCAAAAGAAATGTGTCCTTATAAAACAGTAGGGTATTGGGGCAAATAGGGGCTCTGATTTTCACAAACAATCCCTAAACTGCTTTGAGGAAGAAAGRATTTGAAGTTGCTGAGATACAACTACATGACTTAGAAATATTTCAGTAATTGCAGGGTACTGTGTATCAGAAACAGCAACACAGAGAGGTACCCCAGATGCGGTTAAAACATCATTTTAATTATTATCATTTAATTACATATTATCATTTTAATTACAAGCAATATAAGGAGTGATAATTTAAACAACTCGCATTTTTTTCCTCTCTGAATCCATTTTCTAGACTTAAAGAGCATTTTCAGTTAAAAAAAAACCCAGCAACAAATGACCTTTCATTTAAACGAGAATATTTTTCAGGAATATCATTTGTATGACTTTTTTTGTGTTTAACTTCTTGTGTGTTCAACCTCAAACTTAAAGTCATTTACTTTTCTGATATCCAAACTCAGCAAAATATCCTCACACGGAGGATTTTTTCTCTCTCTCTGCTGCACATCTATTTTTCTTCACGTTTTAAAAATGTACACGGTAAGCAGAAGGAAAATGCAACTAATTCTGTACTGCTTTCAGATTTGAGGAAGCTATTGAAATTACTGACCAAATTAATGAATAGAAACTGAAGAAAAGCAAAGAAAAATGCTTAGTTCCCCTTCAAAGCAAGAAAGAAATAAAGGGATGAAAAGAAAGGAAGCAAAACCTAAAAACCTGAGAATTCACAGTTTATAATTAAAAGAGCAAAGACTTCAACCAAGAAATTCTTAAATTTTGAATGCTACAATATTAGAAGTATTCCTTAAACCATCTTCTATTACTTGTAATTACTTTTAACCTTAACACTTCCAGTGTGGGACCATCTGCCCTCTCTGAGGCTCCCTGCAGACCCCCAGGAGATGCCCGGCCCCCGTTCTGCAAACAGGCTCCAAACTCAGCTTCCAAATGGGAGCGCCGTGAAACTTGCCATTTGCAATCTAGGATTAATCTGTTCTTAAAAACAGCCACCCATTAATGTAGTTTGAGTGCAGGATAGAAGAAAAGCTGGCTAGAGATTTGCTAGGGGGAYAGATTTGCAGCCGTGGAGCCTGCAGAGAGCGTGGACCTGCAAGCCTCTCTTGCATGCCAAAAGAATGAAGGGCTTGTTCATTTATTTGATTTCCATTTYTGCTCTGGAGAAAGAGGCCCATTTACACAGACACTGGCTATTTTAATGTGTGAAGTAATACAACAAGCTGAAATGCCAAGATGGGATGTTGTAAATTCATTATTTCGTAAGCCGGCTGCTTCTTGTCGGAAAATTCCTTCTAACTCCCTTTTGAGACAGATATTAAGCAAGTTACATGACAAGATTGTATGTGCTGTATATCATTAGATACTTCTTAAAGCATAAAATATGACTGCTGTTCTTCAGATTGGAAAAAAAAAAGAATAATTTCAAGCAATGCAACAAATAGTAATTCAACTTCTGATGTTTCAGGAATGAGGAATGACTCCCCCAGCAGTGCTCTCASGAACAATCAAAAGATGATTTCAAACCCCTCAAYCTTAAAAATATTGTTCCACAATATTATTTCAAACGTATTTTTAATCTGCATTTGATTTATTTTTGCAGATGCCTTAATTTAATCAGGTTGGTAGRATATTTGGCTATGTTCCTTCATAGTCATTTTTTGAAAGAACTAAAAATTCTATAGTGGTTTTGTCAAAAGCTAAGTAATCAAAAGAAATTTCATTAAGATGCATAGTTAGAAAAGTCTCTATTCACTATATTAAATATTTGGTCTCAGGAAAGTTCCTTAATTTCATAATCTTCTTCTATCTTTAATACAAATTGTATTATTCTGTTTCTACATTTTTGGTGTTAGAATAATTTCTATTTTAAAATACTATTTCTGTGATTTATTAATATTTGTCAGAGTCGTGAATACTTGTGACATTTTGTTACTATTTTCATTAGTCCTGTTACTTCGCAGGTATGTTGTAACTTAAGGACACCCTAAGAATATTTTCACAAAATGAAATGAAATGAAAATATTTTTCTTGTATTTGTACGATTATGTCAACACATAATAAAAGCACTGCAATTATGTGGCTTCCATGCAGTGCTTGATTGCCTCTACCCATGCAAAGATAGGTAAAAGTAAAGACAGGAAGGAGAATTCTCTGCAAAATCCCTTTCTGGGGAATGGGGATGACACTTTTGGGCTATGGAGGATGCAGGTGCCACAACCGTGGTCCTCATCTTCCAGCCACACCGCTGCGTGCAGCACCACAGTGGAAGCCAAGGAAGGGATGTGCCAAATCTCACCTGGCAAGAAGCAAAACGCAGCAGCCTGCAGTGCTGCTGGGTGCTGCGGGCTAGACGTGAGAACAGGGCTTGAATGAGGGCAGTGGAGGGAAACCCACGCCTGTGTTTCTCCAGATATGCTGCTGTTCCTCCTTCTTGCTACCTCCTTCACAACAAAGGTGCTTTACACTTCTCAGAATTTGCAGGGAGGTCCTGGGAATCAGCCTGAGACTACTGCTCTCCTCCAACCTGTTTGAGGCAACTCATTCTTGAAGGAAAACTGGACCCASTGGCACAGGAATGTACTGAAACCCTCCGCAATCTCGCACCTAGTTACCTGTCCCTCTTCTTTTGCATGGATTCGGCGTTGTCAAATGTTTCCTGTGGCTTGGGACTACTTATATGGAAATAAAAGAAAAAAATGGGAAACCAACTGAATACTGGGCAAAACTACCTTTGTATTAGACATAAGATCTGATGGTAACCTTGAAGACAAGAAAAACTAGTTACTAAAATTGCTGAGTTAAAAGCAAAATCCTTGCCTTCCAYATCTCTCCCCATCCCTTCACGTTTCTACGATGTGCCCTCCACTGCAGTGTCTAAGTTTGTGCAGAGAACTAAAGATGCACACAGAAGCTTGTGAAGCAGATTTCTTGTGTCTATCGTGTTAGAAATATCTCCTGACTGTTGAGATACAGAGCAGTATAAATGGTTCTGATTCGTCATTGAGGCCGCTTTCATTAATACCACGGAAGGTAATTACAAATAGGAATTTCCTATGGGAATGGCAATGTTAAAAGCGGAATGAGACACAATCTCCTTTGCGGCTTGTTTACACCTACAGATGACTCTTTTGCTATGACTGTAATCGCATTTATTACAGTGCCAAACAAAAAGCCTAGGACCTACTTGTGCTATAATCTCTAAAGACTGATATGGGTTATAAAAGTAGACCTGAATTTATACTTGCAGCACAGCATTGTAAGAAATCTGGGGACAGAGCAATGGCATTTGTAGTGAGAAGGAGTCACAGGAGAGAGTTAATAGCAGCTGTAATTTCTTTATCTATAATATCCTCGCTTTGAGGTACACAAAACGATTTTATTTGCCTGTTCCCACTTGCTTCCACAGATGCTGACAGCAATTAAGCTGCTTTTGAAGGTGGGAAACGTTACTTGATTCCAGGATTCTAGTTTTCATTCAGAAACAGCCGTGTCTGGYCAAAGAGGCCACCACAATGACTGGTTACTGGGAGAGCAGCACACAGTGACCTGCTCAGCGTGGCTTTCGTCACCGTCCCCCCCAGGCTGCCCACACAGAGCGGCGGCTCCCGCTCCGACTGACACCATCCGTGCCGGTGTATTGACAGGGAGCCACCATAGACGATCTCCGGTGGCGTTTTGCCTGCTTTGGGTTTCCTCCCATTGCTGCAAGTAGTAGAACTGCTTTTTTTTTTCTACTTGCTCCCAACAACCTATGGCTTTTTTGTTTGTTTCTCTCTAACACATTGAAAATAGCTAATGAAATAGGGAAAAAATAGAGGAACACAAAAAGAAGGAATGATCGGGGAAAATCTGCTTGTTAAACAGTCTGGATGTGTGCATTAAGAAACAGTCATTATTTTTTGGGTGAAAAAGCAGCCTTCTCCTTTAAATTAGGGAGACTACAGATTGCGTTTTTCCTCAGACCTCCAGCTCACCCACAAGTCACTCGTTGCCTTCACAAAATTAGGGAATCATGAAGGCTGCAAGGGACCTTGGGCGACCATCTAGTCCAACCCCAAAGGGCTGAGCCCTTTGCTGAAGGAGCTCCGCACCGCGCACCTCGGCGGCGGGTTGACGTGTGAGAAGCGGACACCAGATGTGTCCTCAGCAACACGTATCCTCAGAACCCCCTCCAGGCCCTTCCACCTTCCCCATCCCGCGCCCGGGGGCGCGGCGGGAGCGGGCAGCGACGCGAGGCGGCGGCTCCGCAGCGGCGGGGACGGCCCCGCGGCCGCCGCCTCAGGGCGCCGCGCGGCGCATGCGCCATTCCCCCCCCCCCCCCCCGCGGCGGCGTCTCCTAGCAACCGGGACACAGCGGCGCGGGCGGCCGCGGCGCCATCGCCCCCGGGCGGGCGGCGGGTGAGTGAGGGAGGGGGAGAGGGACGGGCCGCCCGGCCCTGCTCCGCTCCGCTCCGCTCCGCTCCCACCGGTCCCGCTCCGACCGCTCCCGCTCCGACCGGCCCCGGCCGCGCCGGGGTCGCGGTGGGACCCGGGACCGAGCGCCGCCGCCACCGCAGCAAAACCCGCCGGCAGGCGCGGCGGCGGCCGCGGGCGCGGGGCGTTACTCGCCGGTGCTGCCTTCAAACCAGATTCCTTAGGCTCTGTTTCCCTCCCTGGCGCTTTTTGGTTCACTGAGTTTTGCGTTAACTGAGAGCCGGGCCGCTGTGGGCTTTGAAAGGTCCCAAAGCGGAGGGAGGGAAAAAAAAAAAAAAAAAGAAAAAAAAAAAAAAAAAGTCATGAGACTTGTAGACTTTTGATTATTTTTAATACATTTTTTTCCTCCAGGGGCGGCCAACCCTCCCCAAAACGTGGTGCCTGTTTGGTGTCGGTATGTGTGCCTTTAAGGGAAGCAGCAGCAGGGGCAGGATTTGTAATGGAATCACAAGGCTTGGCAGCAGCGGGAGCAACTGGAGCATGTGCGGATGAGCAGTTAAAAGTGAATTAAAATTTAAAACGACAAAATGCAAAGCCCTGCCCTTAGGGGCCGAGGAGGGCATTYCCTCCTAGAGGCTGCGAGCTTAGAAACGTGTCCGTGCGGGAAGGGATGGACAGAGATGGACACGGTGAAGTTGTTCCTTGGGGACACCGCGGCAGCCAAAAGCACTGGGTTTAGAGCCTTCAACAGGTAGTGTCCGTGAGGGGAAAAACAGGGCAATGCAGGTAAGATAAGCTGGGCTGCTGTGTGATAGTAACGTGCAAGGGATGGTGTCAAAAATGTGTGGGTAAGAGATGAGAAAGAGGGGGAATAAAAGAATAAAATTTAATTGCAGAATTTCTACTCTAAAAAACACTAACAGGTGCCTCGCTTGTTAGGGAAGAAATTGCACCAGCGGTGGAACAGAATACAGATTCAGTAAATTGGTCRTAAATAGATACAGATGGAAAAATTAAATGTCCCTGGTCACTTAAGCCGTCAGCTTGTGGAACTGCTTTGCAGTGAGACAAGGGGGAACGAAATACCAGTTTTTAAAAAACAGGAGCTTAGTTTCCGATCCTTAAAACAGGGGAGATTGGTTCCTGGTGCGAGCGAGGTGCTGTCTGGCACGGGAGAGGAGGACACGGATGCAGTTGTGCAGWTTGTCACCGTCAGCCGCATGTGCGCTTGACACTGCAGTGTGGGACACTCATTTTTAGGCTTGTAGATTCCACAAATGCTTAAAAATTTAGGAGTATCTTTAATTTATGTAGTCTTTAAAATGCCTGTCTTCCTGTGGCAGACTAGCTTTGTGTGAGAAGCATCCTGCTATTAGTCTATATAAAATGGTTGTGTAACTACTATTTCTCACTTATTATAGATTAATATTAATTTTTCTTAATCTCTCTCTCATGGGATGAAGGATTTCACTATGTGTCTCAATGATACATTTAAAATTTTACACATAATTTCTAAAAATCTTCATTCAGATTGTCACAGCTTTGATTCTCCAAGGATATATCCTAAGTCTGGTGTTATTTAATATGTTCATTAATAATTTGGAAATGAGGAATAACATAGATAAAGCAAAATTTGCTGATGAGATAAAATGATTTAGATTAATCAAGACTAAAGAAGGTTATTAGAATTTCCTGAAGGACATTCTGCAGYTAGGTGAACACCCTGACACATAAAAATTTGCTATTGACAAATGAAATATAATTTACTTTGGAAGGAATATTYGAAACAATATACTCCTCAGTAGTGAACCTAAATCAAGTATAATCAACAGAAAAATGACCTGTTTACAGTGTGTGGATTAGTTGGTAAAAATCTTTGCTGAAGAAATTGGGTAAAAAGTTAATAGTCAAAAAGCTATAATCTCACTAATAAATCAGTAATGTTCTAAAATTGCATACAGTGTTTCAGGTTAGTTTAATCATATCTCAGAAAGACTGAACAGTCATAGAGGGGCTCTGATGCAAGAAACACATGTCTGCAAAAGCTGTGTGGATAAAAGAAGTTTAGAAAGGTGATAAATCACAGCGTAGAGGGAGTTATAAAAGAAAGCAGCAAAGATCAAATCAGGACTTCTTTTAACTAAATTTGTTATAAAAGAACAAGGAAATATTGTGTAGGGTTAGACAGCTAAACTGTTTTCATATTTTTAAAACCTGAAGAGCGTTTTTTTGTTGGGACCTGTGCCACAGCATGTCCCAAGCTAAGAAAAGATCAGGCGTTTATGTAGACAGTAAAAATAACGAYCATTGTTAGGAAGAGCATAAAAACTTGAGGAGATCTAAACGTTCAGACTTTCGGGGAATAGAAAACCTGGAACAGATGAAGATGGGTTTCAGTGTTTATGGGGAGCATTTGGCCCTTCCCACTCTGGAGGCAGGATACTGGGCTTATTCTGGGCAGCAGGTTTCCGTGCTGAGGCATCTCCGGGGCTCTGTGGCTGGGAAGGAGTGTTACCCTGCTCTTCAATTCCTCTCACCCTCACCTTTTTTTTAAGCAGTCACATACCATCTCTCACACGAAACAACCTGGAAAAATGCATTGTGCTTCTGTAGCTTAGAATCTTAACAGGACTTGATTTTTAGCACAGCATTTGCAGAGGACAACCTGTCTGAGTGTCTTTGTGGCTTTTATTATAAATCCGGCTTTCAGTTCTTGCTGTTTTTGATGATTTATCTGAAAGGAATTAGTAGATTTAATTAATTCTGTTTGACTGATATTGAGACAGGGATGGGGCAAGAGGCCATGTCCACAAACTGAAGCAGAGGAATTTCCTGAATTTGAGGAAAAACTTACTGACTGTGAAGGAGGTGACAGAGCACAGGAACAGGTTGTCCAGAGGAGYTGTGGAGTCTCCTTCTCTGGACATCTTCCAAACCCACCTGGATGGGGACCCTGTGCCCAGCGCTCTAGGTCTCCCTGATGGAGCAGGGGGTTGGACTGCATGATCTCCAGGGGTCCCTTCCAACCTCCACCATTCCCTCATGCTGTGATCACCTGAGTCAGCATCTCTGTTGACAGGACTGGAGAGGACAGAGCCCGAAATCCCCCGGGGCTGGGAGTACTGAGCCGTTCAGCGGCAGCAGCCGAGTGCGGTCTGCAGSGGATGAGCACAGAAACGTGGCAAAGGCGCTGCTGCCAGTCAGGCTGCATCGTTCAGGATTTTTATTACCATCTCAGGTCCTGTTTAGAGGTCCTTATTTGCAGKCTCAGGTCCTAGAGTTTTACAAATACCTGAGAATCTCAGCTTTTATTGAAAATATAAGAATCTAACTCTTGGGATTTTGGAAGTAACGCTCAACTGAATTTTAGTGTAATATATCATAACACAAATAGAAAGTACCAACTTATCTTGTAAGTTTTGAGATTTTAAATAAATTATTGCATTATTGGAGCTCACCTAAAATCTTCATCATTTTKTCTAACTACTAAACTAATTTTTGTTTTTGGGGTCAGTGTAATTTATAGACAGATCACTTGAAAAAACAGAATTTTTCAGTAATCTTTTAGAATTATCAGTGTGTATTTAGGTGTTATTTAGGTGGGGTTTTTATTATTATTATTTTTCCTGAAATGAGTTTGATTTTATTCAGCTGAAAGTAGAAGCTGTTACCTTGCATCTGGGATCAAATTGTGGTCAAGACCAGTTAGTTAACATGTTTTACAGGATAGCTAATGCTCACCTTAATCATTATCTCATTATCTATTTTCTGCCCTTTCTTTTTTGGGGGGGCAGATAAAACAGAATGAACAGAATTTAAAGGTGTTGTCTTAATTAGTCCCACTTATAATATATTATTTTCATACAGTGTAAGGAACTGAAGTATAATTTGGACCAGATGTCTCTTTTTAACCTCTCGTATGAAGTCAACTTTTTATAATATATTAATGCTTAGAGGTTTCACAGAAGAAAATTTAAAGAGCAGGAAAGCAGAGAGCCTGATAGGAGTGTGAGAAGAGAAATAAGGATGCTGCCCATTTTTCTCTTAATTGTAATAAAACTACATGGATTTGAGAAAGGAGTGACAATGTTTACTCACATTAGAATTACAATTTTTGCATTTTCCTTTTGTTTGCCCTGGAAGGCGGCACTGGGAGAACTAGAATGTCCAACTAGAAAACAATTGAAAGAATCAAAGATGACCACATGAGAAACAATAATTTGTCTGTTATCACAGGAGGAAGGGGTAAAAAAAAAGAAAGAAAATTTTGTGTAAGTTTGTATTTCAGTGAGACAGGAAAAAAACAGGAGAACTTCGCTAAAACTATCTAGGCTAAATTAAGATTACATAATTATCACCTGGAAGGGAAAAAGAAGCTGTCTTGTAGAGAAGAATCTGAAAATCAAGGCAAGGTCATAGTCACACAGTTTAAGACTTTTTTAAAGCATGGTACTGTCACCTTCCAAATTAGATCTTGTAAGAAATAACTGCTGAGAATCTCTTCTTAAATCCTTCTTTTTGCACTGCTTTTTCATAGGAAGTAACTGCTCTCAGGAGAAACCTTTGATTCTGTGACTAGGAGGTAAGTTCCACATTTGGTCATGTCTTCAACTTATTCCCTTACTATGTAAAAGTTATATCCCCCCTCAACAAGGGATTCCTCTTGSAACTAATCTGAATAATTTACAGTTAATTTACACAGGTTCAAATTGTGGTTAGAAGTGGCTTTAGAAGCAATGGAAAAATAAAGTGACTGTACTCTGCATTTTCCAAAATACAGCAGGAGTGTGCTCATACRTGTGGAATTCTTAGGCTTGTCCTTCAGGGACAAAGCTAGTGGGGTCAGAGAGGAGCAGGCTGAGAAAAAGAAGAGTCTGTTATGGAAATACAGCAGAGAACAGTAGGAGCTGAGAAGTGAAGGTGTAGATCTACGGAGAAAAAGGTGACACAGTTATGGAGAGAAAGAGATTTGAATAAGCAGTTCACTGAGGGGTCAGTAGCCATTCAATACCTGTACACATTGATTGTCTGCGATGATTAAAATTCAATACACAAGACACATTTTTAATTATCAGTMAGCCAAAGAGATCCATGTGCCTCTGCCTCAAGTGAGAGAATGATCGCTGAATACAGAGCGCTTTATGGAGACCAGGCTAACAACAAAATCTGGTGACAGAAGGCCCTGAAATCCAGAAGAAACACTGCAGTAAAAAGGCAGGCTGAGGTACAAAATCCACAATAAAGTAACTGTACACAATTTTCTCTGCTGCTACAGATCACACTTTTTTATATATATTATCAAAGAACCAAATGTTTCTGAACATGTAGAAAAATATTAATGTTTCTTGAAAATATTCTCAAAAGCTAAATACATGTATATTTATGATTAAAGGCTTTGGTTATCTTGGAATATGTGTAATTATTTGAATCTGCTCATGTTAAAGGTACAACATTATGAATAAGTTTACTTAAATTAACTTTGTAAATCATTTAGTTTAAACCTCATTAAACCCATTCGGAATTAAAATTCTAATGGTTTTAGCTTAATTCATATCTAAAATAAATTAAGCTGAACCGAGTTGAGGCTATGTTAATTCTGAATAACTGTGCATGTGGACTTAACCGCACTTATTAAACCAGGATTTAACACAGTTTTCTTGAATGTCTTTTATAAGCAAACYGTATTAGATTTATTTAATGTTGATGCTCGCTTTGCACAATGACTGCATAAGTAAGAAGGTAGAATGTCCATCATTTTTACTGAGTACACCTTCAGGAATTTGTCCTCTAATTTTTTTTTCTTGTATAAAATGAWCTGTTCCTTGTCCAAAGCTGCACTTTGTGAAGCAGTGTGTGTGTATGTGGTTATACAGCAGTACCTCTTAAAACTGTAAAGTATTTAGTGACCAACCTATGAAGTGTAACATTCAGATCCATTTTTAGGAAGACTTTACATGCATCTTCAGGAGAAGTCTTATCAAGCAGTTTTACTGCTGCTATTTGTTACAGTTCTGAGGATTATTGGTAGGAGAACAGTGCCTGGAGGGGTTCAGAGAACTCAAGAACAGCTCCAAAATCACAACAAACAGCAGTCCTAAATTTTGCATTTGCACAGGTTGCAGCTCATACTGAACTAGATAATAATCTCTCAAACCACACAGAGGCTGTAAGAAGTTGTCCTAGCTGAGGACTGGTATAACCTCATAGTAACTTTGTGTTCATGTCTGATTTATACAGAGGGAGGTTGTGGAGTCTCCTACTCTGGAGGTCTTCAAAACCCGCCTGGSTGCCACCCTGTGCCACATGCTGTAGGTGTGCCTGCTTGAGCAGGAAGGTTGGACTAGATGATCTCTAGAGGTCCCTTCCAACCTTAAATATTCTGTGATTCTATACATGCAAATAAAAGCAACTTATAGAAATGCATGTCCTATGTACTTGTATAACATGATAGCTTGAGCTTGTGATGTCTTACAGCCTTCTTCTAAAATATGTATTTTGTTGGTAGATGTATTTTACAATAGTGTTCAAGTGTTAGGAAGTTTGTTTTCTGGCAMAAATGAAGCCTTGCTGTTTAAAGGGAATGACTTTCTGCAAAGAAGTTCTGTCTTGCAAGCTTTCCTAAATCACCAGTAAGCTTATTCCTAAAWCACAGGAGGGAGTTTGTTGGTCTGTTTCATATTTTTGTTTTTTGTTTTTAGAATGGGTAAAAAAGTAAAGAAGGAAGTAGAGTCTCCACCCAAGGATGTGGTAAGTTAATCAACTGCTATGTACTATAAAATACACATTACAGAATTATATGCCTGGCTCCACCATCCTTACATAGTTGCTTACTCCACTAGTTTACCCACATAAATCTAAAAATGTCTTTTAAAGAYGATTTTGTGTCTGTTTGGTTTGGACAGCATGCGAACCGGAGCAACTGGGCATGTCTAGTTGTGTGTGGAGTGCGTTGTCCCTGGCAGGCTTTGCAAGCAGTAACCTATGAAACAATCCAGGCTTATGTTTATTGGAATAACAGTCCAATAACAAGACCGGTCTCCTTTGAAAAAATCAAAGGAGAGAAAGGAGAAGAGAAACCTGAAATCTGATGGGCTGTTGAACTGTGAAGACATTGKKTTTTTTTTTCTTTTTTCTTCCACATGAGGAGAAAAAAGAAAAAGAGAAGAGATGGATCTGCAGAGTTTTATGGTGAATGCATTTTCAAAATGACAATACAAAAGATCCAAAGTCTTGGATCTTTTGAAAAGATATAAATTCGCTATCAGCAGTTCAAGGTCTTCTGGTGTCTTTAAGGTGTCGTTCTCACCACAGTGAGAAGCAGTGGAGCTGAAGCCCAATACAGAACAGTGAGGGTAAATGACTCCAGAGGTTGGAGGTCTGGGACTTAGGTACGCATACTTGCTTTTCGAGAGTCTCTGCAAAACCATGAGGTAGAGGGGAACCCAGGTAATGGTAGCAATTCAAAATACAGACACTTTTAGAGCCTAATTGGTTTGTTCAGAAAGAAGAAGAAATAAGACCATTAACCAGAGTATAATATGAATTCTGTAACAGATGATAACTAAGTTAATGAGGAAGCAGGACCTTAACTAGATCATCAAAAGTCAGTCATTCCTGTTCAATTTGTATTCAACTCGCCCAACTGTTCTCTGGACAGATGAATAATAAAATATAATTCATAAGCTGAARACACTAGTGAATCCTCATGAATGGAGTCCTGAAATAAAACTGTTAAAGAAACATGAGAGGATAAGTCAATTTAAAGTCTTTTCTGCCTAGAATAACCTAAAAAGCAAGCRAGGAAGGCAAAGTAGTTGTATGTGTAAAACAGGCCTGAAGAATTAGAACAAAGTATCTTTTCAGTCTAAAGAAAAAAAAAGGTGTGATAGTGGAAATAAGACATAGAGATGAGCTATCCCCCTTCACAGTAATAAAGAGGCCATTTTGGTAAATATCTAGAAGCAGAAGCACAGTTTTTTGATCTAAAGGACACTATGAGAGTTTCTGAAGAAATGTGTAGTACCACCTCCTAACTGCTACAATAATCTATGAATAATGTTAGAAAAAGATGTTTAACAAGTGGAAATATTAAATGAATGGTCAATGGAATGATTTAAAAAATATAGAATTGGAAAGAGTGAAGTCCAGATGGCACCTGCAGTTTTTGGCTTAAATACCTAACATTACCGTACTTCAAAGGAGCATTCCCTCTAGTAATCCTATGAGGAGAAAACAACTGAACGTTGCATACCAAAGCTATTGAATACGAAAATAGATTATTGATTAGTTCTAACTAGCAGCCAAACAAATATTCTGGCCAATTGAATATTGTTAACAGTGATCTTGTAAAATCAGATCTCAGAACTCTAAGTTTGACTTGGGTATTTCAGATGGCAGGAGATGGACAGACAAAACACAAGCTGTAGTAACTCTTATCATCCGAGTATTAAACTGTGTGGAAACTGTCAAGTTCAAGAAAAGAAGCCCTGAGATAAGGTGGGCAAATGTGGGCCAGCTGATAAGATGGCCCTTGTGCCTGCGGAGTGCGCTGAGAACATGCGGTACCGCAGGTGGCCACTGATTTTTCTCTAGATGTCCAGGAACAGGTGAAGAACCTGTTCTCAGCCTAGAGAACACTGCTTATATGTAGCAGAGAGCATGCCTGAGGGCTCCCCTGTCCCTGCCTTCCTTCATTTGGCTTTTACTGTTATCTTCTCGCACTGAACTTCTCTGTATAATATAAAAATACTGCTTTCACCTTGCTTCTTTATGTGGATAACCTTAAAATGTATTTCAGACAGATGAAATATGGTAGTCTTGGCATGACTGATAGGAACTTTTCATGTGATGTCTTTGTTAAGTTTAGTCTAAAAGTTTTTTCCTGTTTGACCATGTATTGGGTCATAGATATAAAGCKTAATTAAGTAAGCTTGCTACTTGAGCAAGTACTGAGGCGTTAGCCCTGAAAGCTGTAAATATCTGAATATTTTTGAAAATGGCTTCATTTGCAACACTGAGGTTATAAAGGAAGGCGTTGCTGGAATACAAGGAGGTGGCGCTGTCAACTCCTGAAATTTACTCTGCGGAGAAACGCTTTTCTTCTGGTCAATTAATACCCAGATGTTAATTTGACTGGAGTTTAGCAAGGCTTTCAAAAGTACCTGCTGTGATATACACAAACTGTTGAAGTAGGGCTTGGGTAAATGGTCTGGCTTTCATGAGGACTGAAAAATGGMCAAACTGCCAGGCTGGAAGTGTTGTGATGGGTAGCATGAATTGTAGCTGGAGCCCCCCGGGGACCAATACTGCTTATTTTCCTCATTAATTCTGTGGCTGATGGGACAGAGTGCCCACTGAGCAAGTTTGCAGTCATTATGGAACTGGGAGGAGAGCTTCATGCACCAGATGGTTATGTTGCTGGTTATGTAGAGTTATCTCAACAGACTGGAGAAGTGGGCTGAAAAGCATCTCATGAAGTTCAAGGAAATCCTCCATCTGGAGAGAATAATCCCATTCTGCAATATGGGCTGGGGGCTGCAAAAAAAAAATGGAGAGATTTGCGTTTGTACAGGTTTGCCCTCATATGATCATTTTGTTGAAATGGTTAAATCATAGGAATGATTTAAAAAAAATGTATGTGAATGCATATTGCAATAGTGGGGCAGAAGGAACCTTACTTGTGTGGAGAAAAATCTTATATTAGAAATCTATTCAAATTGTTTAAAGAAATCAGTGAGCAAGGAGATAATGATGACCAGTTTGGTACTATTATTTAGATTTTTCAAGCCTTTAAACCAGACTTCTCACGGACATCAATGCTGACAGGTAAAAAGAAAGTCCTCTCACAGCTATAATGTCTGGTTATAAAACAGAAAGCAAAGGTTAGAAGACAAATTAGAGTTCAGTTTATGTAATGGAGAGAGGTTGCCAGTGCACTGTCATGAGGATTTATTCTGCAACCTGTGTCATGCAGCCCATGAGGATTAATGGGCTTGCTTCATGAAAATGTTAGTCAGCAGCCAAAAGCATGAATTCAGCCTTTCAAATTATTAATGAAAAAAATTAAAGACAAAACACCATACCAATGACTATTGCATTAGACTTTCATATTGCTTATTGAGTGCAATTAACAGTTGTGATTTCTGCAACTCAAAAAAAAATACAGTTGAACTAGAAAAGCAAAAAGACAACAAGAATCATCAGAATAGCTTTTGAATTGGGAAATATCAAATAGAGTAGGATTTTTCTTTCCAAAAAGGGACAAACTATGAAAAAGCAAATAATAGAAGCCTGTAAATATATGCAGGYACAGAGAAGGCAGATAGGTTTCATTTATTTCACTTTCTTGCAGTGAAACAACTGGAGGAGAAGGGAGACAAACAAAATTATCAGGTGATAAATTAATCCAAAGAAAAGGCACTGCTGTTTACCTAAGACATTGTTAACTGTACTATAATCCTCATACTATTAAGGAAAGCTAAAATACAGATGGCTTCAAATTTATTTACCTACTGGCAAAAAAAATTCTCTTGCTCTTGTAAAGTGTGGAGGGGGCAGGTGAGGTAAGCAAAGTTAATAGCCTGCTGCTTGTGCACGCTGGTTACTGGCCTTTGTGCAGGGCTCTTCTTACTATGTTTTAAGTCAAAAGATATAGGAAGTTGACAAATATTTCAGGCAGTAGCAGTGAATCTGATGTCTATATAAATGGGTAGAGACTAGATCGACTRGATGGGGTTGATAAATGGGTAGAGACTCGATTGACTCCGCTCGTACCCCAACCTGTGATAAAACCCAGGAATGGTCAGTGAATTGTAATTTGTACAATTACTTGTGAGTAGGAGAGAGGCAAAGGAAATGGAGCAACGTGATAGTGTCTTTGGTCTTTAATCAATATAAACAAGTTACTAAGACTGAAAACTCTTATTCCATATTTCATTTCTTATTAAGCCTTATCTGAGGTCAATCTTTGTGTTTATTTTTCTCTGAAGGACTAATAGCATTTACTAAAAATTACAATTTCATCCCAACACCATGTGTTTGGCCRGACTCTAGCTTGCTGTTGGTAGTGGAGTTCCTGCAGCGCTGGATTTGACTTTGCCTCTTTGGCTATAAATCACCTTTTATTCAAGGCCTAATATGATTAAAATCTCTGCAATAGCTTTTGACAGCTATTAGGAACCCATTTTGAATTTCAATAGAGAAATTGTAAGTTTAAATTTATTCTTTTATTATTTATATTCTTACTTTGCGGCAGAATGTGTTGTGGACGGAGGCTCCCAACAGTGAGCAGGGGGAAGGTGTTCAGGGCGGGTGGAGGAAGGACGGCCGGGGTGTGGGAAGGGGCCTGCTCTGCTGCAGCCCCTTTGGGAATGCCCCTAGGAGCAGCTGGAAGGAAAGGGAGGGTGGCATTTAGGGAAAAAAAAAAAGGGTTTCATTTTGCTAGGATAAAAAGTGCCCCGGCAAGCTCATACTCAACATCTACATGAAGATTTTTGACAATATAGCTGCATTGGTCACAGAGAAGYAATCTGTGTGCAGCCGAGCTGCAGACCAGCTTACAGCAGGCATGGCTGTGGTGTCAAAGTGGTATGATTTTTTTTGTCTCTTTTGGTTGTTTTACTCTATTGGAAATATAAACCTGCATTTTCACAGGTTCAGCTCTATCCACATTAGATCTAAGCTGCAGATACAGCTTAAACATAGTCCTTGTGTCCGCTCCTAATCAAAAAGCTAAATGCAACAAAATAACTGCTAATATAGAGGTACACTCTTCCCCCTCGTGCTGGGGAGCAGAGCTACCTAGTCGCAGAGGATACAGCTATGCTGGCTGCAGCCTATAAAGAATCATCTCAGATGATTTCCTTTTCTCCTTGCCAAAATCTCTCTTTTCCYCTCTTGCTGTGACCTATATGCTAAAAGTTCTCAATTTGCAAAATATTTAGAAGGCAGCATTTGTACCTATGGGTTTGGTTAGTGACTCTGTCACAGCTGCTTTGTGTTCATGTAATACTAATGATGATAATTTAAATTTACAATATATAAGACTCTGAATTTGTTACCTSAAGGATCATGACCATTTAAATTTAGATACTTTTTTTTTTTTTAATTGCTTTTATTCGGGAACCCATCAAAAGTGCACATTGGGATGCCTGGGCGTTACCATCATATTTTGCCTTATTTTTGAGCAAGTTCAGAAGGAGAAGCAGCTCCCTGTTTCTTCATTTTCCTTTTAGAATACTCATAATTTTGATGAAAATTTGCTCCAAATAATTTCCTTGATTAATTAAGGATATATGTAGATCTCCATGCCCTTGTTGTTCAGCTACCTGATATTTTAAGGAGCACACAGTATTAGTACATATTGTAACAGCGATGCAAATGATATTCTGTGTAGAAAAGTACATTGATATTGAGAAACTGTGAACGACTCCAGTGTTTCAGTGGCTTCTGTATGTAACACGTGCACTCTCTGGCCTTTAAGAGTGAAAAGAGTGGGACAGAAGAGAGTTTTCACATATAAATTTGTATTTTAATTCCAAATAAGATTAAAACTTCTTTACTGGGTAAAATTTTGATAAATTCTTGAGTCTTATTGAAGAACAAAGAGGCTTTTTTGAAAGAGTGCCCTTTCTCCAACCATGTTAGTCCCACAGAGTCTATGAAGAGGGTCAAAGCAGCTGGGTTTGCTGGAAGGTTTCTGTGTGTGTGAGAGAGGTCGGGGATGGAAACGAACACTTTGCATCACTTCCAGCTGGCTGAGCTGGGATCATATCAAAATGCTTCAACTGGTAGAGGATCATGGTAAGCCAGTGTTTGACAAGTGAACCGAGCTGAAGAGGGCTAAGGAGAGGTCACTGTGTATTTTTGAAACTATCACAAAATAGTAATGACACTGGGAAATCACATCCTTTCTCTCACGCAGCATCTAAGTTCATAGATTCTGTGCACGGCTCCTTATCACATTATTTTTCCCACAGGTTGTTCCATGCTTGGTTCTGGTGCCTCAGGATGCTTCTCCTTCATACATAGCAGAATTTCATAGTCTGTTGCCTTCTCAGCTCCTTTCATGTACAGGAAATTGCCAAGGTTTCCCAAAATTTTTGTACAAAATGAAATCATGAATCAATTTTGAAGTCAATTATTCTCCCTTATTTTTCAAAAACTCAACTGTTGTTAAAAAATGGATTTCTCTAGGTAAATAGAAAGCCATGATAGCATTAATAMTTCACTGCAGATCTCAAATTACTTTTTTATAGCGAAATATGAGAATTTACCAAAACACACCGTAAGGTTCCCTATAAACTCAGACCATTCTTTCCTTCTTTTGTTTGTAGTTTGATCCTTTATTAATTGAAAGCAAAACAGCAGCAACAGCCGTGCTAATGCTCAGTTCCCCTGAAGAGGAAGTTTTGATCAAAGCATGTGAGGCCCTATATAAATTTGCATCAAAAGGTTAGTCTTTTTTTCTGATAAGCCTTCCTCTGCCTTGCTTACATTTTGATAGTTGTTCAGATTTTTGTAGTTTATTGGTGCTAGTATCTTTGTTATCAAAGGTTTCCATCAATGTTTGGGGGCTTTTCTGAAATATCTATCACACATATATTTGCTATAAAAAAGGACAGAAGTCTTGTAATTATCATGAAGTAAATCTTTAATTTTTGGCTTTCTAATTTTATAGATATTCTTTTTAATGGAGCTTCCTTGGAGTCTAATTTGGTTTTGTCTTGGGTAACACACTAGCATCTTGGATAAGATCCTAATTTTCATATTAAAATTTGAAACTCCTGTACTAGTAATAGTTGAAAATAGGATAATAATTATTTCAAGATTCTTGTGTTTTGATAGGCTGTATATTTTGAATGAAAATTACTTTTTAGTCTGTTTATGTTAGTTTTTCCTGTTCCTCTCTGTAAGTACTTCCATGACAGATAATTGCTGGTGATCTGTTAGCCTCCACTGTGTAGCTTATTTCTGCATGTATTGGAAATCTAACAAGTCTCTAAGATACAAATCCTCCAGGACCCTGCATGAATTACATATAATTAAGCATCATGTTCTGGGCACCCGTTAGACAACCGTATAACAGAGACTCAAAATTGTCAAACACATAATTTCCTAAGTTGTCTCCTACTCTTTCCACACCACCCACTCCAGTCAAACTGGCATACACTATTAGCAGTCTTGGTATAATTCATCTATTTTTATATTAATTGCCATTTAATTTATGCTCCCTAAAAAGGTTATGGTTTTGTATATGCTGATTGTTGTGCTGGTAGTAATTATCAGTGCTGCTGAAGTTGTGAGAGAAAAGCTGAAGGCTTTGACAGTTGTCTAAGGATCATTTGGATTCTGAAAAATGTTTAAGTTCAGCTTAAAAAGGCCACTTTGGCTGAGGACATGCAAACAATTTGTAAATATGTGAAGAGAGAACTTGAAATGTTGGGAGGCAGCTATGAACCGCCCACTATACACTCTTTTCTGGCTCCTTCCCTAGTGTCCAAAGTAACATATGGAACACAACAAGATGACAGATATTTTACTGTTTCTGGTAAATGAATAATCCTTTAAATTATTAATGTAAGTATTTTTGTAATCTTCCAGAAAACTAGACTATCACTTCTTGCAGTACTGTACAAGGGAAGAGTTTCTTTTCAGTTCAAAATTAATTAATTTCTTCAATATCACTAATAATTTAAATCATACTTCTCAATAAAAGGTAATTCCCATCTTAACTGACTGGATTTTAGCCTGAAAGTCATCATCGTTCTCTGGTTTCTCCTCACCTTGTCTCCTTGCACCCTGAAAGGGTAGGCAGCTTTTCCCACTGTCTTTAGAGAATAGATTATAATGCTGGTGTGCAAACAAAGGGAAAAAAGCACCCTTTTTTCACAGGGTTTGGGGTGTTTTGAGTGAGCAGAAACAAGACTGTAATCATGTGAAGCACTTGCTTGTCTGGGGTCTATTCAGCTATGTTCTCCATTCTCAGGTGGCAGACAGCTCAGAACTTAGTTATCCAAATCCTGGAAACAGCTTCAGCTGAGRAGTGGTGCATGCCCATAGAAGGAATTATCCATTGGTTTGGTTTAGTTTGGTTTTCCAGCAAAATAAAAAAGCTTTTTAGCCTTTTTTAAGCCATTATACACATTATTATTATACATTATTATACRCAACTATATATATTTATAATAATTATAATATATTRTATATTACATGATATACTTGTAATAATTATATATATATACACATTATTATACACAATTATATTACATATTATTATACACAAAAGCCATTGTACACATTAAGAAGGGAACATTTTAATTTGAATAGCCAACTCTTGTACTGTAATTTTTGACTTTTGAGTGTTTGACTTTTCTCTCATTAATGTTTCTTTAAAAGTAATTAAAATAAAAAAAATAAAGTAATTACTTTCATCACATGTATTTGAAATATCCAGGTTGAAGTGAATTGTGTTATGTCTGTATGGATTAAGGACATCAATGACCCTAAAGATACCTGATGGTGCAGAGCCAAATTATGTCCTTCCCTGCAAGCTGAGATGGTTTTTCCTTTCCATCACACAGTACAGATAGGTTCTTCCTGACTCCTGTACAAATTTCTCAAAGTGTCACCACTGGAGATCTCTTGTGCTGTAGTATGGCCTGTCTTTCTGAACAGTTGCTTTAAATTATCTGTAACTTCAATTAATCAACAGTTATCAACAAGGACATGGTCAAGCATGGAACCAACAGTGAGGACTTCTTTGATTCTGTAGTTCAATGAAAGATTGGTAGCTACTACCTTTGTTGCATTAGAAATGTTGGCTTCCTGTTACGTTTCTAACCTAATTACTATTCAGGTGATGAAAACAAAGTGACACTTCTTGGTCTGGGAGCASTGGAACCTCTACACAAACTCATCTCACATGAAGATCCAACTGTACGCAGAAATGCTGTTACAGTATTTGGGATCATGGCATCTAATCGTAAGAGTCTCCATTTCTTAATATTTCTCGATGTCCAAGAGTATGATTGTTAAAGGAACAAGTGACCCATGTGAAAAATCCCTGCATTAGCCTCCCAAAACAAAGGCACAATTTTATCTCTAATGATCTACAATGAAAAAAAAATAGGRAAAGTGATTTTCCCTTCAGTTATTATCTTTGATATGACAGGGGCAGATTAAAACAGCTTATTTCTGGAATTCTATCTGTCTGGAAAAGCCTGGCTGCATAAATGAACATAACACGTTCTCATYTTTTACATGGTATTGATAGCAGTTGGAGAACTGAAATGTCCAACACTGGTGTGTAAATTTATTCAGCTTCATTGGCAAGTCAGTGCTGACGTAGGGGCTCTAGCAGTATCTGAGCTAGTGACATTCAGCCTCGAGTATGTTTTGGAGACATTGCATTCACAGCAGTGCAGTGTATTTACTAGAACCACAACATGGTTAGATGATTCAACTGCAGTAAATGTAGAGTTTATGTAGGTAGATGATCTGCCCAAATGATCTGCCCAGGTTTAGGTAGGTAAATGATCTCTTTTCCATGGTGATGCCCTAATCCCTATTAAAGTTGCTTTCACCAATTGCTGTTTGCTTTTCTTGTTGCATTGAACTTTATGTCCTTTACACTTCCTTCAGCTCAACATGAGTTCACAGTTATTCCCTTCAGACCTTGGCATCCTCTGCTCTTGCAGAACTATGGCTCTGAGTGACTCCAGCTCCCCCATTTACAGTCACAGCTTTATTTTTTTCCCCTTTAGAAGTGTATTCACTTCATATCTTCCTCTTGCATGTTAACACTGTGATGTGTTGACAGTAACAACACATCCCTTAAGATCACATGAAATCTGTCCCAAAGAGTGCTTTTCAGCATTTCTATCCAGTTATCATGTTTTTCCAGTTTGCTATTGACTACAATAGAAGTGCTTTCTGAAAGTCATTATTGAGATTTTAATAAGACAAATATAATTTATGTTTTCAATTTGCAATCTGGGCTGTGTTAGTAGAAAATTAGAAAATGATGGCTTCAAAATTAAATAATGGAAGGATTGTTTTTAGTTCAATAAAAAGCCTTAATACCTATAATACTTTTAATTATTGGGGCATGACATTTTYGTCAACTAAAACTGTACAGTACTTATTAAGAACTAGCTAGGTGCAARTGAATAAAACTTCAATGAAGTTTTATTTTATTCCCCATTTTTTCAATGGGGAACTTTTCTGTATATCAGACATCACAGAAGATGTTATCTGGTGCTTGAGAATCTCCTGTATATGTTTTCTGAGCCCACTACAATGTCCCTATAGTTAGAGCTGGGTATCACTSCCAGCCAGACCTTTTCTTCAGCTGGGGAGTAAACTTAAGTACCTTCTGTTTCTTTGGAGCAGAAATCCTGTTTCTTTTCTCAGTTCAGTTAGCCAAAGAAAAGAGTTCATATTTGTGTTTATTTTATTTTATTGTAGCTGATGTAAGGAAGTTGTTGAGAGAACTGGATGCTACAAATTCCCTTATATCACGACTGGCACCAGAAGGTAACTTGTAGTATTCCTTTCTTGCACGAAAACACTATCAGAAATAATGTACTGTTGCCATTTGATCAGGCATTTTAATAAAATATTCCTTATAGCTTATAATTGCCACAATACATATTAAATTGGCAATTGCTTTTATAGGCACAGCTCAGCTATTCGGTTAGTAGTATTTCATATTGGACAGATGGAACAACATGTATGTGAAAAGATATGATTAACATTAATGCTTATTGACTTTAAATAATGCTTTACAATACCGAATTAGAAAACATACACTGTATTGAATAAGTATATATATATATATATATTTGTTTCTTGTCCCCATAGAAGATGTTATCATCCATGAATTTGCTACGCTATGTCTAGCTCATATGGCTTCTGAATATACTAGTAAAATACAGATATTTGAGCAAGGTGGACTAGAACCACTTATCAGGCTACTAGGCAGCCCTGATCCTGATGTTAAGAAGAATTCGGTTGAATGTATCTATCTCCTGGTGCAGGTAAAGGTGCTTTTTCTTCCCAATTGCAGAGGCAGGTAAACTTTCTCTGCCCATCCCCTGCATGGTTAATCATTTAAAAATATTTCATTCTTTTACTGTCCCTTGTGCATGAATGTATTTGAGATCACTATACCCAAATCTTTGATGGTAGCATTAGTTATAAATGAGCTTATTTGACTCTAATTTTGTTGACCTTAATGCACTTATCCTTGCTGTACAGCAATGTAAGATCAGAATCAGATTTAGATGTATTCTTAATTAAATATGAATTTGTTTTCTTATGTGGAAAATGTTAATCTCAGTAATGAGAGCATGACCCTTCTATCCAAAAGACAGGAACAATCCCGAGAATTAAGGAACTGCAATTTGCTTTCTGCCTTGTTTTGACCAACAAGTCCCATAGTCAGTTTTAAACATCTTTCTAACGATAGGTGAATATTGTTAACAACTACTTTCCATATTGGAAGGAACAGATTTGTTATTGGCTTCTTTCACACCCGGTGCTAATGTCATCCATATGCTGCTTAGCAGAAGAATGATGCGTTTGTGTGGCAGTTCTCTCCCAAGGCTTAAGCGACTCCATTCAATAATGAATTCAGTTTATAACTCTATCTCTTTTGGGGCATCAGAGCATGTCTATTCAGAATCACATTTTACTCTTTCCCCTTTCTTACTATCTCGCTGTCTTTGTTGCAGGGTATATCTGGATAACTGCACCTGGTGCTTGCTTATATTGATAAGGATAATTGCATGCTGCACATGTGCAGTAAGCCATTTAAAAGCAAATTGTAATTTATTTATATTTTTTCTTTTTTTAGTATAATCTACTACTGCTCTTTATCAAGCAGCATATTCGCTGTTTAAAGTTCATTTTTAAATTGTTATTTTATAGCTATTGAAACAAAAGAAGATGTAACCAGGCAACCACAATAGAGTAGGAAAACTATCTTTTCCCTCCAAATGAGGAATATAAAAATGGTCAAACTAAATTTAAAAATCTTTCTCGAAGAAACATATGTACATGCAGACAAAAAACAGAAGTACGCAGGCTCCTTGAGATGTAGTGAGATACTGCAGTGTATACTTGACTTATGAAAAATAGTTGGATTTTATGTTTTGGTGAGTTTTTTAAACACATTGCTTGATTCTTAGCTGAAAAGAAAGAAATCTTCAGATCTGGAAGTTCCAGAGTTATTGTTTGCACTGTTATGTGTTTGAAATCAGATTCTCCCTGTTCCTTCAGCAAGTCGGGAATTGATGCTCTGTTATGTTCTCTATCACTTACACTCTTCCTTTGAATATTTTACTGCAGGATTTTCAAAGCCGGGCTGCGGTTCGTGAATTGAATGTAATTCCAGCCCTGCTGGAACTCCTGAAATCTGAATACCCAGTTATTCAGTTGTTAGCCCTCAAAACCTTAGAAGTAATTAGCAATGACAGAGAAACCAGGATAATACTGACAGAACATCAAGGATTAGATTATCTCCTTAAGATACTAGAAACCAAGGTACAGTTTACTAGCCTTAGAAGTGTCTGTTCCTGCTGTTTGTATTTGTATTACTGATCAAAAATTCTGTTCATATTGTGGGAGAATGATAACAAAAGAAGGAACTCCTTACATATAAAACACTTAGAAGTAGCATACAGATTTGGTAGGGTTTCTCAAATTTTCCCTTCATCATACTACAGTATATAAAATAAAATTATGTAGCATTAACAATGGATAAAAACAGAGGAATTCACCCCAAAGTATATTATATTTGCTTAATGGACAGTTTGTGTAACTAATTGCTATTATATTGATTTGCGTTTGCTGTCCAATTCTCAAACGGTTGTAAATATGAGAAAAAAAAACATCATGTGACTATTTGTACAATATTTTTCCCAAATTGCTGGTTGTAGGTTGAACTATACTTGGTGTCATTCCTAGTTTGAAAGCTCTGAATTTAGGCTTTTTTTTTTTAATTTACTTTGATATCATTGGCTATAAATATAATTTCTTATCTTGGAAAGTTCATTGTTTAGTTAATATGAAACTTTAATGCTTCTTGTCTTCAGATATTACTATATGTTACCAATACTTATTTCATCTCATGGCAAGTATAGTTCCTAGCAAAATTGGTAAAGTATTTGAAATATTTTGAAAAGTTTCATATTATTCTGAGTACCTTCCTAAGCCACTCAGAAATAAACAATCACTTCCCTGTTTTTGCACTTTTTTAGAAAAATTGCATTGTATCCTAAGAAACTTTAGGTAAATTATATGAACAACATGAGAATGGAAAGATATATTTTTTAATACACGCAAACTACCCAGAAGACAGTTATTCCAAATTTCCTACAGAGAKAAAAGCTAAAGATATTTTGATGCTGATTTGAAGATTATTTGTTTGTTTCTTTTTTTCCCTTATTAGGAATTCAGTGATCTACACGTGGAAGCTCTGGCAGTGTTGGGAAATTGTCTTGAAGATGTGGATACCATGCAATCGATTCAGCGGGCGGGAGGCCTTAAAAAGCTCCTTTCATTTATAGAAGTTTCTACCATTCCTGATGTTCAGAAGAACGCAGCGAGGGCAATTGCCAAGGCTGCTTATGACTGTATGTGACTTTCTAGAAATCCATGCATATTATTTAGTGAATTCGTTTATGAAGTAAGTTTTCCTGCAGAATGAAGCCGTGTTATCTAGCTGAGGGTAGTGATTGTGCTGGGGAAGACGTTGGCAAGAATGAGCTACAACAATGAATCTTGGCAGTCAGAGCAGCAAGCGGGTGCTGCGTTGTACATATAAACATTTTAAGAGTTTCCCTCAATTCGTTTGTCATACATCCTTGCAAAATGCTCTCCACAAAAATGGAAATGGAGCTCAGAAACTGGTCTTTGTCTGCTAGGTAGTGATGCCAGAGAAGTGCCAGCTTAAACCTCCTCTGCCAGCACTATTTTGCATTGGTGTTGGTTAAGACTTAAGCACAAGCTTACTTTCCTCTGCATTCAAGTCCTCATCTAAATGTCAGGCAATTTCAAATACAAATTCCTGTAATGGGCACATGAAAAAAGCCCTTCAAATGGCTTGCAGATTAGTATTCCCAGTGGAGTTAAATAGTTTCATTGTCATCTTTTTATAATTATTCATCCTATGGTTCTTTTTTTATGGAGTTTTCTTTAATTCACCAAGGAATTCTGGATTAGGCAGAACAGGCTCAWCATTTTTGCCCACAAGGATGCTTTTTAAATAAATCTACATATGAAAATCCTTCCATACATTGGTTTCTGAGTTGCAACATATGCCTTGCACTGCTATATAGTAAAATTAAATGTAAGAAAGAATGTATTTCTGTCTATTGAAGATTTTGATTCTGTCAAGGGATTTTAATGCCAGTAACTATGACAGTAGAGCTTAAATATTTTGTTCATATTTCCATCATCTCATGGCTGAATCATMGCTTTAATTTATGTATATTTTACAAATACGTTACCTAATTGAATACATGGCTTAAAAAATCTCTCCTTTCTGCAGTATTTCAGACCTCCTTTCTTCTTATCTCAGCTTATCTGTCCAATTCTTTTCTCACCCTCCTTGGTTTGACGTTCAGAATATTTGTAATTATTTGGGTTGCAGATGATACGTGAAACGAACAGAAGCTGCTTTCCCTGGTATGTTGTAGGTTTCTGCATGCTTTCATCATTAGCCCTTGGAAGCTTTACATGTCACTGAYCATTATTTGAAATAATGTTATCAGAGGTATAAAAAATCAGAAGGGTCCTACTTATGCCAGTATTTTCTTTGTGTATTTATTCTGTATTGTTACTTCATTATACAACTCAAGTTGGTCAGTATTATTTTTATAGTCCTGTGGCAGACTTGAGTAGTATGCTAAATTTATTCGTATTTGTTCTTCCTACCTTCTACTGCACATTTTTCCATTTTTATATTTATTTTCACATAAGCATAGCCTTCTTTCTCCATTGTCTTCAGCTTTTTTTKGGTTTAGGTAGCCTAATATTTTAGCAGCTGTTAGTAAAAGCATGTCTGAACACAACATTTTTAAAGCACACGATGCAAGACCTGAACATAATATATTATAGTTCTGCATATGATCTTTTATCATTGGATGCTATCATCAGCAATGATGCATCTTCCTGTCACTTTTCTTTACAAATGGAGTCAATGTGGTTTTATTATAAAGGTTTGCTCTCATCTTCAGCCTGTGACAGTCGGTATGGATGTACTAAGTTGGGGAAATAGATCAAAAAGAAGATATAAAATATTTGCTTCAAAGCTGTAGAATTTTGTTGACAACCAGTTAGATAAATGGCAACGTGTTGTAGTGGCGCAGTAGAAAACACAGCCCAGTAAACTTGCTGCTCAATGTGGCCTCTGGAAACATTAAATTTATTTCACATACTGATAGCTGCTGGTCTAAAGTCAGGTAGAATAGTTCAAAGGCAGAAAGGAAASAGAAGCAACAAGGAGGCAAAAGGAAGATTTGCCACACTATGCAATTGCGTGTGTTTTGATCCTGCTTGTAAATGTCCTGAACAGCCAATCCAGTCTRCAATGCTACGCTAATTAGTAAATATATTAATTAATGCTTGACTTGATGTAGAATCCAATATAGAACAGCASAGCTCTGAGTTCATATTTGGCATTTTCCTTAAATTTGCAATAGCCCTACAGTAGCCTGCACTCTTATAGTTTGATAAAAACAGCTGTATTTTAAGAATATTTCCTGCATAGTTGAGGGAAAAAAAATGCTGCTTTTCATTAAAATGAAAAACTGAAGCACTGCCCTGATGGAACACGTATCTGTTTTTTACTCCCAACAGCTGAGTATACAGCAGCACTCGTTTTTAAAGGTTTATCAGTGACAGATGGCTTTTTTTTTTTTTTGCCTGATAGGTGTGATTGCAGCAAGCAGGTTTGTTCTGTGCCCTCCGGAAGGGGGGACTCCTCTAACTTTCTCTTTTTTCTTTCGTTAGAAGCCAGATGATGGTTTGAGAGCTATTGGCAGTATCAAAATAATTTGGAGGCACAAATGCTACATTCAAATTTAAATTGAATGCATCTTTAGGTTGTTAGTTTGTTTGAGTAAGGTAAAATTGATCATATTCCATACATAATCATTTTCACTTTGACATGGAAAATTCTTTCATTCTGCTACATTCATCAAGAGTTTTATTCTGTATGCTCAGAATTATGGCAGTGATTTTTATTTGGATTCTCTCCTTTTCCAAGAAATAATGCAGTAATTTCAGACCACAAAGTACAGGGTAGTTGTATCAACTGCTGAATATTTCAAGGTGGATTATCAGGCCTATTGCTTAGGTAAGGCCTGACTTCTCCTTTGCAATGCTAGCAACAACAGCAAAACACTGTGGAGAAAGTGGTGATTGAGCTCACTTGAATTTGGTCCCACTTCTGAGCTGAAGCTTTCCCTGTTCTTTACATGTACCTATTTGACACTCTTTTCAAAAGGGAAAATGCTCTGTAGTCTGATTAGCATATGGGTTTTTAATATAGTTTTTTTTTTCCTATTTATTTGGGTAATTTCAACTCAAGGTTAGTGGGAGTTCACAACACCATTTAGCATAATCTTTTCTTCATTCAAAATTGATATAAATAATTCTGTAAGGTCATGACAGAGAGCTGAGCGAAAAATGAGTAGAATTCTTTGATTGTGGTTTTGGGGCAAGAAGGGGAAATAGAAAAATATATTGAAAAACAAAGGTCAGCTCATGATGGGGTCAATGCATGAAAAACTGCACAGAAGTATTAGTGCACCAGAGCCTCTGGGTAGGGTGTACCTGGCTATTTTGCTTAGTGTAAAGCAATATATTCAAATGACTTAGGGGTCAAGAAATTTACACACACACACACACACACACACACCCCAAAATGATGTTGGTGCTGAGTATGAGCTGAGAGCAAAGGATGCCTCTTTGTTGTACCTTCTTTCTGCTCTGTAGCCAGGGCAAAGGGAACAACTCATGCAAACACAGCAAGGAACTGCAAAAATATTCCTCTCTTGAAAAGAACTGGCACTGGCATCTGGATCTGAATAAATTAATAATTCTCATCTATCTATCAGTTTTTCTAAATTACTGAAAAAATATTTTTATTTAAAGCATCTTAACTTTTTTCAGCAGTTCAAAGGAACTTTTTTGTATTATAATTTTTTCATTTGGATTTAATATAGATGTAAAAGATCTTTAAAGTGGAATGTTTAACCATCATCATGAGTATCTATATAATTATTACAACTGTAATAAACTCCTGTAAATTGGTCTATCAAAAACACATCCACAAGGCATKAAGAGTCTCTGTAGGTCATTATTAGGGATTATGGACTGGTTTGGCTGGTGACAGGCAAGTGGCATGTTTGATTTCTTGTCAAAGCAGTCGGTGATCCCAGCGAAGGRCTTCTCTGGAGAGCTGGCTGATACACATCAGTGTTGTGGCCAAGGTTCTGCTCTTGCTTAAAATCCTCTCCTTCCCGTCCATTCCATGTTTAACATTGTAATTTCAATGAATATTTCTGATGATTTTAAAGACATTTAAAACAGAGAGGAGAAAACATGCAATTTTCACAGGATAGGCGTCAAGTMATTTCTGTCGTAAGTGGATTTTCAGTTAAACGTCCTTCTCATTAACTATGTTGACTTTTATTCGCTATAGATTCAATTTTATTGAAAAGAGAACTTAAAATATTTTCTGTTCTGTTTTTATCCATTAGACAAGAGGGACTTGATCCCTCAAAGCATTAGTAAGCGCGGGCAAAATCTCCCAAAGTGTCAAAGTCCTATGCAGTGTTCCTGAATTCCTTTGATACGCTGAAAAATTTTACTGCATAAATATAGCTTTGAACACACAATTAGCCCTATTAAAATCAGGCATGTGGTTGAATAGGTTTTGAACCTAGTAGCTGTAAAGCTTATTTGCTGCCCAGTGCCGTTCTGCCTAAAAGCAGTGGGCTCGGATGGGGCCATCTCTAACAAAGACCTTGGGGGAACAGGAGTTGGGTCGTGCCCTCCAAATGTCTGATCTCAGGCACGTGGCGTGAGGAGAGGAGCGTCTGTGTCTGTCCTGGCTGCTCTGTCTCATTGCTGGGCAGCTCAGCGGTGGTCCTGGTGCCAGCAGGCTAAAATACGGAATAAAAAGGAAGTTCCATCTGCATGTGAGGAAAGGCTTCTTTCCTGTGAGGGTGACAGAGCCCTGGAACAGGCTGCCCAGAGAGGCTGTGGAGTCTCCTTCTCTGGAGGTCTTCRAAACCCCACCTAAATGTGACTCTGTGCCCCGTGCTCTGGGTGTSCCTGCTGGAGCAGGTTGGACTAGATGATCTCTAGAGGTCCCTTCCAACCTCAACCATTCTGTGATTCTGTGTGAAATCCTCTGCAAAGTATTCACTAATGAAGAAGGGCAAGTGGTATAGGACTTAAAATGCAATTTTGAATTTATCTTGCTTTCTTGATTCTTGTATTTTTGCTGGTGCTCCTCTAAGTTCAGTTATTATATTTTATATGTTTGATTTTTTGATAGGGTAAACTGAAGGCAGGATACATTCCTGAGCAAGTATGATTCTAAAAAGGAGGAAAAAAACCTGTTTTCATCAGGCCTGTATGCGTTATGTGGCATTAACTTTGCATTTTACTGGGCTATGTAAACTTAATAGCCATGTGCATTTAATAGGCATCTTTTGAGCCTGAACCAGTGAAGTCTTATGGTTTCTTCATGCATGTTTCTTGATCACTGGTGCCTATGTTACCGAGATATTTTCATTTCCATGGCATCAAAAGCAAGTGTTACGATGTAAATAAATATGAAATTAAATTCATGCTGTTTGTCCAGTTGTCTGTATGGCCGATTTTGATGCTTACAGGTCATCTGGAAGAGATTGCTTCTCATCAGCGTTGCAACAGTTGTTGCAGTGCTGTCTTACTAACCAGTTTAGAAAATGGGTGAAGATTAATTCTATTTTTTCCTTTTTTTTTTTTTTTTTTTTTTTTTTTTTTTTTTTTTTGTTTAAAGCTGAAAATAGAAAAGTCTTAAATGAGCAGGAGGTTGAGATGTGTCTCATAAACCTTTTGGGAAATGATAATGATGAAGTCAAAGCTGCAGCTTCCCAAGCAATATCTGCCATGTGTGAGAATTTAGCTAGCAAACGAGCGTTTGGACYCCAGGGTAAGTAAGGTGAGAAGGGATGAATTTAGAATCTGTGCTTTTCCTTTTGTAAGGAAGCATGTTATTATTTTGCAGATTGTCATGACCTGTTTAAAGCTTCATGTATACAATTCCTTTTTTTTTTTTTTTTCCAAAGGGATTCCCCAGCTAGTACAGTTGCTAAGCAGTGACAACGAAGAAGTGAAAGAATCTGCAGTYGTAGCTTTAGCTAATTTGACAGCAGCCAGTCCTAGTAATGCCAGGTGAGTCTGTAATAATCAAAAGATTAATTTAAACACTATTATGAAATCAAATGATAATACTTTGATTAAAAAAAGTACYTCATGTTGTTCTCATCCTACAGTCAGGTTTATCTGAGTTTGTTTGTAAGGGCCATTTTGGTGTTTATGAGTCATCTGGAATAGGTTGCATCTCGGCACTGTTGCTCTCTCTGCTAACACTTGCTTTATCAGGGGATGGTATGAAGCACGTGTAATAGAAGCAGAGATATAAATCAGGATTTGAAGAGAGCACATGAGAAAAATATGTTTCATAATATAAGTCATTTGATGTTGGATATTTTTGAAAATCCCAAGTCAGTAAGATGCTCTTTAAAAGTTCATGTTTCATGCAGTTTTTTAAATTATTTAAACTCCTTTTTGCTTGTGATAAAGATCAAATATTCTGATTAGTGCCGGCACCGTCTTCCTCTTTCTTATTATTTTCCAGGTAATAGAGATACTCGCACTACATTCCCTAAAAACAACAAAAAAGAGTAACTTCAGTATCCAAAATAATTAACAAAGGAAGATTATTTGGCCATAACTGTATCAACTAAATTCTGCTGTCAGTTGCAGAGTTCTGTTATCTCAACTCTATTAAAAGTTCCGTTCAGGGAAAAGAAACAGAGCAGTTTGACATATATGAGCAATCACACRTAACTAACAAACCATAAACTAAAATTCCTTAAAAGTTTCCTGGAATATTCTCAAGGAAGTTGTAATCCATTCGCAGGCATTCTTTGAAGTGAAAAAAAGTAAAATAACTCACCAAATAAATTATTTGTTTCAATGTATTGATTCAGCTCTAATAGTCGCCAGTATTCACTTAATGTTACCAGATGGAGCCATAATTTGACACAAGAGAATAATATTCTGTTCTCAGATTCACATAGTAGATTTTTTTGTCTGATATTCTGCTCTCCTCATGTGCATGACTTTCCAGTTGGTGTCAGTGGGAGTTATATACACATAAAAAGAGAACAGTGCTGGAGTCCAGGGGTCAAACTTCCAGCTCAGCTACAGCTGGTTTTTGTAGTGCAGCCCTTGGAGGCTTCACGTTGTGAAAGGGGAATCTCTGGAGAGCTTTGAGCTGGTGCAGCAGCTTATGCCAACTCATTCAGTTCCTTTTGCCAAGGAGATAGTCAGGACGTTGTTTAGCTCACCTGCTAGAACAATTCCCTGAGACCTGGGGCAGGAAAAGAGCTGTCTCCGTCCCTCTGGATTATGATGGAGGCTGCAGTTGTTTCTTGCAGGACTAGGAGTCAGGAAATTGTAAGGGTAGCTTACATACACTTCCCCCTCCCTGCAAGGCTGCTTGAAGTACAATATGGATGTACCAGATAATCTAATCACAGGTCTTCTGTGAAGATCAGGAAGCAATAATTTACGTTAAATATGTATATTGGATGAATGCCATGTGACTGTGTAATTACTTCAAAGCTTCATTTCTAAATCAAAACCATTACTAAGTAATAGATGAGTCCAAGTGTGACTTGGAACTATAAATTAATATATAGAGTTGAACCCTCAGCTGATACAAATTGGTGTAGTTCCAACTCACTAGTRGAGTGTCTGGCCCATATTTATTTTATATTTGCATCATTGAGAAAAAAAATAGTTTAGAGAAAATGCATTCCAGATTGAGTTACCATAATCATATTTAATTTGGGAAGATTTTCTCTGTGTGTCTTGTAAACTATTGAAAATAAGCGTGTATGTACTGAAGATTCTGATACATGTTTACAATGATGTGACTTCTCTGTGTAATTACGTTGACAATATTCTAGTCCCAAATGGGACAAATGAAAGCAGAACCGTTTTATTGGTTATGTATTAGATTCTTGTTATAAGCTGTTCCAGAATATTAAATCATAAAGCTGGTAAGAGTATGTAAACCTTATGCGACAAAAGCAGCAAAACAGCAATGTTAAAAGGGAAAGACTAGAATTACTGCAAATATGGTTTCACTATCTCCTGGCCAGCCAGAGCACAAAACTAGATCCTGATGGGCTCAAATACCTGCATTCGCCATGTCCGCATGGAGGATTTTTGCATGAATTATATTGATTGAAGGATGTATAGCTTGCCCTTTCACTATGGACTGTATATCACAGAATGTAAACAGCAGGCAAGGCAGTGCACRTTTGCTGGAGGCTGTTCTGATTAGGGATATTTGATCAAGCAGTATTGCTTGACATTAAAAAAGCCATGCAGTGCAAAGCAGGCTGTGCCGTGAAGGCTCCCGCACRAGCTGCCTGGGAGGCAGGAAGGCGCCCGGGGATGTGTGAGAGGCAGCAGTGCAGGCAGCGGGCAGCGCTGCCCCCACTAACGGGCATTAACCTTGACCTTGCGGGACCTCCCCCAGCAACGACCGGCGCCTCCGTCCCCACTGCACAGCCCCTGGCTTCTCAGGGTGTTGGGAGAGCGGGGGTTCGGTCACCGTGACTGTCGTTGTCACCCGTCCGCCAGCAGCCGGGTACCACCAGCCTCTCATTTCACACAGGGCCCCAAGCACCCCTCCCTGGCAAAGATCTATCCATCAATCAGGCAAACGCTTGGGATTCTGCAGGATTTTGACCCAAATCTTAAGCCTAAGGATGCACGATCCCAGTGCTCWCTGACTTTGTGGCTTGCTGTGAATCATGGATCCACCAGCTGATCTCTACCAGAAAGTGTAAAAGTTATTGTAAATCACCTCAGAGAAATTCCACCTTTTGAGTAGGTGCCGCATGTCTGAAGCTGTGTGACGTTTTCCTTGGTAACACAATGCTTTCCATTCACAGGAACAGAGCAGTGTAGGAAGAATACAGAGGTCAAATGCCTCGTTAATTTTAAGATTCACACTCTTAAGTGACGCTTTTATCAGAATTTTATCATAATGTTACTGTTTTACTGGTGGTCTATGCTGATGATAAAGTCAGTGTAAACAAGGAAATAATCGGGCTATGTAAAAGTAAAATAGCAAATTATGGTGCTGTTTAGAATCCCACATACTTATTCTAACACATTTTGATTGTAAGGAAATGATTTTGTGATGTTACTCRGAGAATCTGTAGCCCCTGAGCTCTTCTTTATATCTTCTTTATATTTGTGTCAGAATTTGTTTCCGTACATTGACTTCAGGGAAAAGGGGAATTATGTTCAACTAGGAATTTGTGTCCACATAGCATTTTTTTAATCCACAAGATTAATTTGTCTTATTGAAAACTGTATGTAGTTATTTGGGCAGCAGCATGCCATTTTAAAGAGTGTGTGAAATCTGCCTTCTTTTGATGTGTCCAAGCAGCAGGAAATGCAGGCACGGTCACTTCAGTGGTAAATATTATGCACAAATTGAAAAATTATGCACAAATAGAGAAACACCAGTGCCATCTATTGGACGGAAAAATAAATCATTCTGTGCTATAAAGTTAGCTACGGAACAATCTTGGCTCTTTGCTTATGCTTTGCTTTTTAAAGTATCAACAATTATTTTTGCCTTTTAYGTAGCTAGAGCAAGTCAATAATGGTAAATATAAATATAAAATGGTATTAGTTAGAAGTAACATACAGAACTAAGAGCTCGAATGTGAAAGTTGGTCAGGCATTAGCTGATGTGACCAGTTCTTCAGTGCTGCATTAGCATGAATGCCGTTTCTAATAACTGTCTTCATAAATCTGGAAATGTATGAATTCCTTGCATCTGTGGGAGTTACCACTAATGAAAAACATGTGCTCTGTAATTTAGGGCTTTGTCCTGGACATGAAGACCCTCTATCCTGCTTGTCAGGAGTTGTTTATTTTAAATACAGAATTTGTAGCATGTAGATAGAGTTTGGTCTGGGGAAAGGCAGGACGGGGGGGTTGTTCRGCAGTCCCAAGGGCTGCGGGGAGCTGTGGTACCCGACGAACTCATGAGCTGGGCAGCATTTTCCTGGGAGTTATAATTAGTGTCATTTCTCTTGTTTGTAAGTAAGGTATCAGAATTCAGGACAGTAAAACATCATGCCCCAAAAACATGAGGTTAAGAAGCTTGATGGTTTATGATTTTCTAATTTTTTAAGTCTTCGCAGGACTCAGTGTACCTTGGCACACCAGCAACATTATATCTATGTAGGTAGTCCTAGGCATCACGACAACACCTGAAAGGCTTTTTGAGTCTGCTCCAGTGTATAAAGATTTGCAGATTTGGTCTTTGGAGGCTTGAAACTCATTGCTTATGGACAGTGCCCATTGAGGAGAAAGCGAGTAGTTCCCTTGGCTTCAGTGAGGGCGGCATCTGCTCCAAACTGGAATTCATGCATGGAGCTAATGACCCTGAATACATCCCTGGTCCTCCCTGTGTGCATGACGCCCACCGTTAGGGAGAGCCTCCTTCATAAAAGGGGATTTTCACCACCTGATAGCAATTTTTATTATCTTTATGGAGGGCTCTGCTGTCAAGGAGTACATTTTAAAGAACATCCTGTTCTCTTACATTTCAGATTTTGTTACTATTACTAGTCAGTAGTGGCCTGCCCTTACAATTAGTAACAGATAAAATGAGGTCAGTTTTACTTCAGTGTTTTGTTAAAGTGACAGATCTGTCAGAAACAGGAAAACTTAAGCACAGCTCTTCCCCTTCAAGACTTAGGTGGAATCTAATTCATGTGAGTATCAATGTTGAGGTGAACATAGGTATGTGACTATATGAGAATAGACACAAAAATGCCTAGTATATGAGTGTGAAATTTTAAAACAGACAGAAATAGTAGTAATTTGTAGTATGGGTTTTCTTTCTTTTTTTTTTTNNCTGATTTAATCCCTGAAGCGGGGAACTAAGGGCGGAATTCCACTAGCAATGTTGTATAAAGGTAATGTGTCTTAATACTGACCCCTAGTGACAGAATCAATTTTTTTTTTGAGCTACCGTGCAAGGTAAAGGGATTTGGWTGGGGTTTTTTTGTGGTTTGTGTTGTTATTTTTTACATCAGCGCCTGTTCTGCACAAATACAAAGAGCTAATGAATAGATTCCTCTTTTGGCTTCCCTTTACTATGCATCTGTAGAGAGACAGAGGCTTTCCAAAGAGAAAAGACATCTTGCTCTTCGCTCAAGAGACACAAGCTTTGAACACCATACTAGGAGACTGTGGTTTCTCTCTACAAGAAAATTATAAATGTCACAGTGAACTGTAAGTTACATAATGCCCTCCATTAAAAACTTACAATAAATATCTCCATCCAAAAATGGCAGAAAAACTGAATCAAGGTCTMATGTTGTGATGTTGTTTAGAAAAGGGTCAGCACTATGACTTTAACATCACATCAAATGAATGACAGACAATTTATGGACAGTTTACTAAATCATCCACTGCTGGCAGGTACAAAATATTTCATTCAACCCATTGCTGGTTTTCTGTCCTTGATTTGTGAAGGTGTGGTTATGTGGATGACTACTTATTTTGATCAATCTGCATGCACGTTGCTGCCAGTACAGGTTTTCTTTTTAGCCCAAAAAAAAAAAAAAAAAAAAAAAACCCTCTATGCAATTTTATTTATTTATTTATTTATTTATTACCATGATGCCTATCCAGAGGTATAATAAAGGAGACCAATATTATGTATTCATCTGTATTTGTTTAACACAAATCTCATGTCACAGTGTCTTAAGGTGCATCATGAGGACCAAACTGTATACAAAGCAGTTTTGGACAAAAAATAGAATACTTCTAAATTGTGGCAATGTTAATTGTATGGAAGAAAATAGCAAAATATTTTGGATTGTGGCACCCCCAAACTCTTGCAGTATGATTACTATTTTTCTTACCTGTAGAAGTTTGGAATTTCAGTCAGAAAATGTGTGTTGTCACAGGTAGTTTCCCAGAGTGGATTTCTGTGGGATCAGATGAGACCTTTCCTCCCTTGAATGGCAACTGGCAATAAGATAAGCCTGGGAAAGCAAGCTGTTTTTTGCATAGTGGTGCCAGTACCCTGATTTCTCTTGATGGTGTCCCCTAGGATGACGTTCAGTGCTAATCACTGTGGTGAATTATAGCAACAGTTATTTTACATTTTCAGAAAAAAATAGTGCTCCTTTTGCATGCATGTTTCATTTGTAACATTTCTGTAATGAATACAATTAAATACATATTATTTAAGTATCCCATTTAACTTATTTTACTATACTATAAGTCATGTATTCCCTGTATATATAAGGAAATGGCAGATTTATGGTTGTTTCTTAGAAGCTCAGTTCTGTGCTGCTGTGAATCTAATCTGTGCACTGACAGGTTAGACACATTGACCTGCATGTGTTATCTAATTAGAGGCTGTCGTGTGCACAAGGGGATAAAATCAGGCTTTAAGGAACTTTAAACCTTTAAACTTGCAACCTCCATGACGTTATCTTGATGTAGAATTTTGTGTGAACTCCCATAGAAATTTTATTTGATTTTTGAGATTTGATTTTGATTTTTAAGGGGTAATTTTATCCCTTTTAAGGGGTAATTTTATCCCTTTTAAGGGTAAAAAAAGGACATTCCCTTTTAAGGGATAAAATTATCTAACAGTTTCACCACTCTGAATCACTGTATGAGCCTGAATATTCAGCAGGGCAAAAGAGATTGCTGGCAGCAGAGCTAAGTTACCAGTTGCCCAAAAAAGACTCATCCAAAAGTGAAAGATGGGATCCAGCTTCAGAGAGTGAGGAGCATTTGCAGAGAGACAGGCTTGGGACAATTTAGTTGTCCTTCCCCATCTGGTATTCCCAAAGCAGAAGCRAAACCGCTGGAGAAATCCCTGTGTTGAGTGGAGCTGTTGCAGGGACCTCCCGTTGGCTCTTTCCTTCCTTTGGTCACACCTCCGCCAAAGCTGCTCCGGCAGCTCCCAAATGTTCTCCGTTATTTTCCTCTCTCTTAACAATGTGGATTCCAGACTCTCAACATTTGTGCTGGATTATTGATTTTTTTGCCTGCACTCTTTTTTTGGATCAGCAGAAAAGAGAAAGGGGGAAGTGTCTTTTTCATGAGCTTATTTTAGCTGAAACTGAATGGGATTTTAAGGAGCAAAAAGGCTTTCTTGGTGCCTCTCAAGCCTTTCTGCTGATAGTGAGAATGTCAGAAATTCTTCATGAAGATTGTAAATAGCCTTAGATATCATGAATGGATAGTTCATTTCCAATGCCCCTGCAATATTTTAAACTAGATAAACTGCTGTATTATATCTGAGATCTTTGGAAACTCTGTCAGATAAATTTAATGATAGACATTGGAAAAAGCCAGTGCATCTCTAAATGAGAGTCAGCTATTACAGTTTCTGTCAGTCCAGACAGTTTAACATTCGATGGCTTTCAGAGCATGAGATTTACTGAGTTTTTAGTTTGTTGATGTTTTAAGGGGGTACTTCTCTTTAAAAAACAGGAGTTCTTGGAATTCTTGAAGAATGAAATGGTTTGTTGATATAATCAGTATTTTTTCCTGCACAAAGGAGCCCCAAATTATAGATCAGAGTCCCTTGTGCCAGATTCTGTTACTCAAAATAATCAAATTAACATTAATTTCCATTGCATAGTGAACAAAACGGAAATAATGTGAKCCATTAATAAAAATACAAGTGGCAAAATACAACCGTCAGTTGCCTTTGAAATTAATTAAATCCCAAAGTGAAATTTTGGTAAATGTAGAAGACATTTATTGAACGTGACTATTCTGATGGTATAACAAGGTAAATGGAAAAATAACAGACTAGTATATTTAAGAGATAAAAAGGAATATACTTCATGAGGTTTCCAAACTTCAGGTTATAATGTTCTTGTTTTGGATTTTGAAGTTACACTGCAGTAAGAAATTAAGTAAGAAATTGAGCAGGATCGGAARTGCCTTGTGTGAAGATGAAGTCATACGATTGAACACAGATAAAGCTTGATTTTTTAAAAAAAGTGTGTGTAATTAGATGCATAATTCTTATGCATRATTTACATGCAATTATGTATGAAAATGAGATATGCACATGCATAAATGGCTAGCTAAGCACCTCACACACAATCACAGTAATTTTCACACAAATTAAACATGCAGTTGCAAGTACATTTGGAAAATGAAGTCCATAAGGAGTCCAGTGGCCATTGTGAGGAGGTAGAATTTGATTTTTTTTTTTTCTCCCCCCAGGGCAGAAATCGTGTTTAAACCTTCTCAAGGAGAAAAGGAAAGTAAACAGCATACAATAGAATCAAAATAGACTTTAACATAAATCACTTTACATTCAGAGGTGTTGGAAGGAGAAAAGAACATACAAAAGAACACACTTGATCATTGGTATGAAGCCTCAATCTTGCAAGTGTTAATTAAGCAGAGCTGAGCACAAACAGTGGTGTGAAGCTGAGCCACTCCTCTTCCCCTCTGACCTCCCCTCCATGCGAGGTTGCTTCAGCTGAACTTAAGCAGGTTAAAGGGGGTTTTGAGGAGCAGTCTCAATGGTTTCTATCAGATCTTTAAAGAGTGATACTTGTTTTCTCCATTATGCTGAACCTCCCTTTCAGGGGAAAAAAGAAAAAAAAAAAGGAAAAAAAAAAAAAAAAAAAAAAAAAAAAGCTAGCTGGACCATTTCCTATGCATTACCTAAAAAAGTAAATAATTCATTATGTGTCTTGCCAAGGCTTGGAGGCTTTGTCAAGGGCCAGGGCTATTTAGCTTGATGTCAAGCCAACAGAAATGTGGATTTTGCCCCAGAAAGCTTACAGCCCTAATAAAAGGAGGTTCTGTCTGACTTTTACTGATGGATGTTTTCACAGTACTTGCAACCTGTGTTTGAGCATCCCTATTGCACCCTCAGAAATTAATGAAATATTCAGTTAAATGAAATGCACATGCATCCTCATCTTAACCACCTAAAAATATTATTCTTATGAAACATTTGGTTAGAGTTTTATTGTCTGTTTTGAATATTTCTTTTGCTATGGATGAAGAAAGCATTTATTTTCCCCTTCAGCATGTATTCTTTGAGTCGTGAGCAATCTTTTACAGAATTTTCAGGTAAATATCTTAATAACKTCTAAGTTAAAATGTATGTTTAAAATTAAACCCTTAAAATTAAATATTTCATATCAGACCATTTAATGCTTGCTTTTCCAGTGACGCATGAGAAAAGTATTTTAGGTATTCTTGAATTATAGGCATTCGAAGCAATTCAAATGTGACCAGAATTGTCCTGTTTCACTAAAAGGAATAGTTACGGTCATTAGGCTGCTGCAACTATGTCCATCTATACTGTTGTATTAATTTGCCTAATCATTTTCCTCCATGATTGTTTGGGGAACTTGATGTGTTTTGGAGCTGTACACAACATGAAGGAATAAAATAGGCTATAGATTTATGCAGTTTGCTCCTTTGACTCCTTGGGAGCACTAATGAAATGCATCGTACCTATAGGTTATGTCAAACCTTAGGCCACGTCAGTGCTGGTAGAGCCTCTTCCTTGGACCTCTGTTCCCTTGTACACTACACAGTGGTTATGCAGTTGCGTAGCCCTGTGCAAGATTGAAGGGGACAAGACATTTGTACTTAGCTCTTAATGCTGGATATTCTAACACCTTAATATCTTGAGTATATTTCTTCTTTTAACCGTTTTCTGGCACTACTGTGTGTTTGTAGCAGCTGGAGCTTTATGGCCCAGCTATGGACTATGGGATGGGAATGGGCTGGACTATGGATTGCCCATTCCTCSTTTTTCTCTCATAACCATTTCTGTATGTATTTCTGTTAGTAGGATGCAGGCTTGCCCTTAGATGTTCTAGCCCCTCTTAAAATCTGATCCTCCAATGTATTGATTACCTTCAACTATCATTACTTTCTATTGTGACTTTTAACATGAATTCTTTTAGGCTGGAGATCCATTGTGTTGCTTGATGAAGCTATAGAAATGAAACCATGATTCAATATGATTTTGCACTAAAGTAGGAAACGGGATTAAAATAAATATGTATGATCTTCTAAATCAGTGGTTCTCAACCCTTTTGAAGCTAAGTGGCACTTGAGAAAATTGGCTGTGCTCCGTTCCTCRCTGAGGTCAGCGCTGAACATAAGGAGCTAGAACCTTTTTCTTTTGTTATGTATTTGTATACTTGCTGGGTTTGATGCAAATTATAGTAAATCTGCTTATAATGTAATTGGCTACATCTTTCAATTCTGCGTATCCTTCCAGAATCAGTCTATTGAGAGCTAAATATTTATAAGGGTGTAGCCTAAGGGGGCCTACATGTGTAGCATAGTAGTAAGTCCAAGCTTTGCGGAAGTGCTGGATATGCTACATGTGAGGCACAGGGGTGCAATTCGTGTCTGTGGGTCTGTTGCATAAATCCTGAAAGGACTGAAATTCATTCCCGTATATCCACTGTACGGGAAACAATTCCTCTCCTCTC
>NW_020455455.1:5730000-5761961 GCF_003342845.1 Nothoprocta perdicaria
CTCCTCTCCTCTCCTCTCCTCTCCTCTCCTCTCCTCTCCTCTCCTCTCATTTTCCTTCCCTTCCCCTGTGTATATCCTGTGTAATACTGTAAATCTCCTGCCTTGTGGACATGGCTGTGTGCAGGTGTGGTGAGTTTCTCCCACACTTCTCCAGGAGGTATCGTATGGTTGTTACATATGTGCTGCAAGTCTGCTGTTTTCCTGAAAACCTGTGCTACAGATGCTGTATAGCTGATCCTTACATGTGCTATCAACGTGTCCAGGATATCTTTAAACACAGCAGCCTGGACACAGCCTTTCTGGAGTTATCAGTCTGATTTAATTCTCATGTGGTTGGGAGGGGGGACAAGATGAGATAGAGAACTCAGAAATACAGTGGCCTTGCACACAAAAGTTACATATTCAGCTGTTCTCTTTTGTCTGGTCAAGGGAGGCAGGAGAGGGAGGACCCTTAGATAAGAGGAAATCCAGGTGATCAGGGGTGCTCTGCGTGCATTGCAGAACGTCACCTGGAAACGTGGAATTCACTTTTGTGCAGACACTGAAGGGCTTGCTTTAAAATTACTAGTATTTCAAGATTATGCATTATTTTAGGTGCACAGCAACACCAAATAGTGCACCCAAGCTAATAAACCAAATCACCTTCAGTGCATGGATTGCTACTTTTTTCCCGCTTTTCCAAACTGAGGACTAGGACATGCCCAGCAGCCCTCATTGCACCCCGGCCCCAGCACTTACGAGCACCTATGAGCACCTATGAGCTGTTGTCACCTTGTAGTTGAAGCACAGGCTGTGAACCCAGTCAACCTCTAATGATTCCTTCCAGACCTACTCAGCTATATCTGCATTTCCCCTCTCTGAAAACGTGGTTCAGAAATGCTCACACTAACTTTGCAGTAACCTATGCACCACATTGCCCATGTATTGTGATTTTGTGCTATGGTATCCTGCTGCTGTCTAGAGCACCAGAGAGCAATCACAGGCATTCCTGAGGTTTCGTGCTTTTATGGAAGCCTTGAGAGTTTTTATAGCATAACTGTTCCCTTCTTATTGAATACTTGTAAGCTTGTGGTTGTTTTGTAACTGGAAAAGTTACCAAAAGATTGGTTAGATTTTAGGTAAGAGGCTATAAAAGTGAGATTTGCAAATTCAGATTTTTGTTATTAATGTGTTGACAGAAAGTTAACAAAACTTATAAGAACGATATGCTATTCTGTTGCTGAAGTGCTTAGTTACACTTGTATAGAAGTGTTTGTTACTCTTTTGATATATAAAATGTATTAAAGTGAAGATATAAAAAAGTAATTGCAAGAAAAATTCACATAGCCATCTGTGCTTTTACAGTGCTAAGAATATTGCCAACTTTTGTTTAACAAACAAACAGTTGAGCCCAATGTAAAATTACTATGAACAGATAGTGAATTGAACATATGCCTCAAATCATTTGATCAAATACTATACACAAATGCATAAGGAAGAAAATTCAATTTTATATATGGTAGTGTAAAACAATGTTGGAAATAGTAACATTGAAATGCGTGACAAGACAATGGCAAACATACATTGGACACATTGTTTAGTAAAAAAAAAAAAACAGTCTTGGCAAGAAGACAAACAAAAATCTCAAAATATGGAGGGCCTTATGGTATTTGAAGAATGTAAACTACATTTGTATTAGTTGCCTAGGGTAAAGAACACATGAGAAGTCATAACCCAGATCTTTTCAATATGTCAGTGAGGTTTGTTAGAGCATTGGAGAGTTCCCTCAACCAGCCCAAGTCCTCTCTTCAGGATCTGCATCAACCATAGTTGAGGATTTGCTATCATTATAAGCAGTATCATCAGAGACTTTCAAATATATTATTTATCTCAGATGTTAAATAGGAAATTAATTTTTAAGGCTCTTTTCAGTTGAATAGTGGAAGCAGAACGGCAGTGCTAGGATGGAGCTCTCATAGGCCAGTTCCTTGCACTGTGACTGAGATGAAGTCCTCCATTACTATGAGTTTGGCAGCACATCTGGTTTATTTCTGAAGGTCCCCTGTAGTGCAGCTGCCCATAGCTCCTGCTGCCTCCTGCCCGAAGTGACTGTTTCCTCAGTACTGCTGCTTCAGCTCTGTTGTTTGACTGTGTGCCCACCTAGATATGTGAAGTGATCCTTGAACCCTCCTGTCAATGATCTTCCTTCAGTTTTGTTTGCAATTAGTCACCTCAGACTGGGGCACCCTAGGAGTTGCCTTGGCCCTGCTGGGGAGCCTCAGCCCACGGCAGCAGGATGCAACGACCATCTGGGAGCAGCAGGAGTGTTTAACGGGGATCTGCTGCTGGTAGCCCAGGAGTGTGGAGCCACAGAAGCAGCCAGCGCAGAACTGTGTCCTGCTGTGTCTGCTGTGCTCATGCTGCCTCCATCAGCTTATGTGGAGCTGCTCTGCACCCGCTCCTGCGGCATTAGGTTTGCCCATCCACGTATCCGAACACAGAGGTGTGAGGAGAGGGCACAGGGAGCGCAAGTGTGAATCTCTTTGCACTATAATCCTCATCTGAAAACTGTTACGATGAATTTGGGGAAAGGTGATAAGCCTCTGCAGAAGCATTTGACTGCAGATGCCGATCTTGTGTTAAGAGAACTTTAGTCATCAGACTAAAGATGCAGAAATTTGGCTTCTTTGGAAAGATACAAGATCTAATTCACTTGTTTAAAAGAAATAGTCAATGTCTTAAAGAATCCAGAAGTCTGTAACTTGTTTTGTCTGTTCATATTTTTTCTCTTGAGCTTCACAGCTTCCACCCATTTCTGGCATCAGAAAGATGAGTTTTCACTTTTCAATGTTTAGTTTCACTTTCACACTGTGATTTAGAGTGTGTGTCTGCCTTGCAACTTACTGCAAGTAAGCATTATTTTAAGCAATACTTTAAAGTACTAAAAGGTACTAAAGCAGTACTTAATACTTTAAAATATAATACATTAAGGGTGGAAAAATGGTTCTAAAATAGCAGATTTTTCCCTTTTTGTTTTCCTAGTGYTGTTGCTGAGGCTGACGGGATCGAGCCGCTAATAAACACGCTGAGCGCTGARCGGGACGGCGCCGTCGCGAGCGCCGCCGTGGTGCTAACGAACATGGCGGCGCAGGAGCCGCTGCGCCTGGGCGCCCTCGGCCTCGGCGCCATGGGCGCCCTGGCTGGCGGCCTGCGCGCCRCCAGCAGCCAAGTGCAGAGCAGGGYRGCYCTYGCCGTGGCCGCCTTCGGCTGCGACGCCGAGGCCAGAGCTCAGGTAACGCGGCTACAAGGCCGCGGCTACGTAGAGCGTTTCTGAACTCGGAGGTTTGCGTGGTACTGACCTTGGTTGGTTGTGTTYTGCGTGTCTGTCTTGAATTCTGCTTGCTCATTCATGATAGGCCTGTTTAGCTGAGCTTAGCTCAGTTTATCAGGAAATGTTGAAAGGGTTTTCTTTAATTTTTATTTTTACTGCTGTATTTGCTTTAACTCAGTCCATCTTTTATGACTTTTCAGTGGCTTCAATGAGCTTTAACTGAATAGTTATATCTAGCTACGTAGCTAGGTAGATCCGAATCTCCATGTATATGAGCATTAAGATTTCCTTCAACTGGGWTCACCAATTGTATTTTCAACACGGGCAGTTCTGTCCCATTCACCTTTCTTCAGTGTTGTTTTGCTGTGCATTTCCAAGGCCTGAGTGGCAATGTCTGACTGGAGGTGACTGCAGTAAATAAAACTCAAAATAAAATGAATCCCTCGATCRGTAGCATCTTAGATTTGATAAATTCAACTTAGATCTGTTTATCAATGGTCATGGTATGTTCTTAACRAAGGATGGTGCCATCTACATTCACAGAAGACAAACTGGAGATTTCTTAAGCCTCAAGGCTATTAATTAAGGTATGAATAAGAGATAGTCTACCTTTCTCAGCATCCTTAAAAGGTATTGCTTTGTAGAAACCCAGCTGACCAATATTTCCTCTAGCATTTAGGAGAGCAAGTATACCATAGAAGAGAAAGAATGTTATTGTYGTACATACTGTGTAGTGCAAATTCAAGTGTTGTGATATGAATTAGTTTCTAGGAGGCAGCAGAGCTCAGAGCAAGCTGCAGGATAGATGGTTCAGGAGATGAGTTTGCATAGACCAGTCTAAAACCCTCAGACTTCAGCCTCCTTAGAGTTCACAGAAGGAGAAAATCCCCATAAATGGCCATTCTACGAGTCTAGCAGAGCTTGTCTACAGGGCTTAAATGTTTCAGAGGAGATTTTTATAGGCTGTTCATGTTGAGATTGCTGTTAGTAGCAATCTCATCCTTTTTTTCTTCTTTTTTTTTTTTTTTTTTTTTTTTAATAGTTAAGAAATGCAAATGGCCTGGGACCACTCGTTGAATTGCTGCGTTCTAGGAATGAAGAAGTCAGAAGAAACGCCTGTTGGGCTGTTATGGTTTGTGCAAGTGATGAACCTACAGCTATTGAGCTATGTAGGCTAGGGTGAGTAGAAACAGTATCACAGTATCAAACATCATATTTGACTAAAGAACTCTTTCAAAATTGATCTTTATATGTTTAAAGCAGAATAATGAAATTAAGATGCACTTTTTTGTAAGCAGAAATTACTTCTATGCCATCGGTGCTACAGATGAAGTGGTATTGGTTTTAGGTAACAGAAGTATGAAATAAAATGTGCTAACCAGAAAGGAGAGCTCTCTGTCAGGAATTACAAAAACAGAGATTGTTTCTGTGACTGAACTAGGTTTTACATTGAAGACAGGCATATGTCAATCAAAATTAGATAGAATACAGCGCCTCAGACAATATGAAATTGAAATTAAAGCTTCAATATAAATTCAACATGCAGTGAATTGTACTTATTACATGGGGGCTAATGTGGTTTATAAGCTCTAGTTAACTGCGAGTTCACTGTTGAAGTRCCATATAAAGATGACTATTTTATTCTTTCTTAGGAACTCTGAGTTCCATWTATTAATATTTGAATTAGGAAAGCTATGTTAGATTGTAAGAATTACGACACACGGCTTTTGTACAGGGTGATTCTTGTAGTTATAGTTGAATGTGTGTAATTGTGTGCGACTGCCCTGCTCCCTCTGCTGGGCACTTCTCAGGTTACTGAGYGCATTCCCTTCATCTACCTGCACCTGCATCTGCAAGGTCGTGATTGTGAGGATGTACATCTRGAGGGGACCTTATAGATGATGCTATAAGACTTAATTAGCTATGCTGACCTGTTTAGATCTGTTGAGTATGTTTGTAAATATGAATTCTGAGCAGATTTCACAACTTTCTGAGGTAACCTGTCTGAGAGCTTAAATAGAAATTGGAAGGGTTTAGGGGTATGGATATGCCTTACAATAAATCGGTCCAATTGCATTTTGTCCTACTTTCAGTGAGATTGAATAACCACCTTTTTTTATAACATTTCAGATCTTTTAAGCTATTGAGTTTTCTCATGGTCCATGTCCATTTCTCATTTCCTCTTCCATGACAAAATAAAAGCATTGTTAAACTTTTTATTGTTTTGAACTCTTGTACAGTTTTGTCAGAACGCCTGAATTTCTTTCATTTATTTATGACATTTTAAAATGCTGTCTCCCAACCTGGATGAGATACTTCAGTTGAGGTCATACCACCATCAAATACAGCTCAGTAATTATTTTCCATATCTTGTATATAGCACTGTTCATATTTAATCTCTTCTTTGTGACAATAGCAAAGTAGGATTCTAATTTATGTATCATTCCAGTTTGACAGCATATTATTGATAATAATGCATTAAGCATAGTTTTTCAACCAGTCAGGCACTACTTCATGTTATTTTCATGTAGATCATATTTCGCTGACTTGCTCATGAGTATTCAAGTAGGAATATGTGAAAAGACATATTAAAGTCAAAACATATCTCAAAGTCAAGACATATCTCACATCTACTGCTTCTGCCTATACATTACATCAGTTACCCTATCACAGAAAGGATTAGATTGGCTTTCCATGATTTATTCTTGACAAATACATAATGGCTATTTCTTACCATCTTATCTCTTGCATGCTTTCCAACTGATTGTTTCATAATTTGATCCTGAGTCCTTTGGACTCTGAAATGTGACTGAATGATCTCTCTTTATTTCCTGTTTTTTTTCCTTTTTAAATGTAGATACCGTGTTTGCCCTTCCCTGCTCTTCTGCCACCCAGTCTGTCCTCTCTGAAATATCAAAGATATTACATGTACAAAATATATGTTCCCATACACACACACATATGTGTACATATACATACACACTTGCACGCACATGCTCATATAAAGCATGTTAGAATCTCCCTCTTTCTATTTTCTATCTAAAYGGAAGGCAGCCCAAGGCGGCAGCGTGCGGTGCCTTCTTTCCTCCTGATTCAGCTTCTCTAATTTCCTCAGTGAGCTTCTCTCAGAAGCTGCATGGGCTTCAGCACCAAGCGCAGCTCGAGGAACTGGAGCTCCTGTCACCCCACGGCCGCACGCTATCGTCTGCTTTGCCCTCCACGCTGCACAAGCGCTGCCGTCCTGGTCGTGCAGACACAAGCATTGGGTGGCTCTGCTAATCTGAGTTTAGCAAATCTCCCCCGTGGCCAGTAACAGTCAGAAAACAGAGAGATTCACACTTTTGATAATGCAAAACTGGAGCTGGTTTTGGCACTGCAAGCTGGAGAGAGAGAATTTCCCTGAACCGTACCSTGAACTGTGTGGTCAGCTCTGCACGCTGTTCCTTCGCTCTGCTTTTATATCCTTTTTATTCTCAAGTTGTTTGCATCTTTCAGATAAAAGCTTGGCTGTGGCATCCTGTCAGATTCTTTATGTAGCTGTCTGACTGTCTACAGGAATTGCTTTTGCTTTGGAGCACTGCAAGGCATTTTTTCTTCTCTAGAAAAGGAGTTGTAGGTAGCACAGTCAGCTTCTTGTTGGCCTGGAGGRCAAGAGGCTGGGGCTTGGAAATGAGTCTATGTCTTGGGCTCAGTAATGCTGAAAACCAACTCTGAACTGTGTAACAACAGTTAACTGGTACCTAATGATAACTTAGCCTTGGTGCTTTGTTGAACAGGGCTTTAGAGAACCTAGAAGAAATTAATCTGTCAACGGGACACAAAAATAACTTCAGTAAGGGAGCTCTGGAAAAGCTACTTGATAACAACCTCTCCCAGAAGTATGGCCAGATGGGTTATTTATCATCAAATAACATTATTACCGATGGATTCTATGACTGTGGTCAGGTAAGCCACTTTTGAGAATTACTTTACTTAGAAAGAATAACATTTTCTTAGTAGTTTCTTTTGATTATCTCTTCCCGTGGGGGTGAAACATCATCTTCACGCTATCCCATAGTCAGGACCTTTTCCCAAATGCTCATTCCATTTCAGATCCTTCCTCTTCTGGTCTCTTTCACTGTAATATACTTAATACTTAATCTAACACTTAGTGACCTTTTTCCTTTTTTTTTTTTTTTTTTTTTTTTTATATTTTTATAAAGAAGAGCTCATATTTTCACCTTTGTCACAATCCTGTCTCTCACAAAGCTGTATTTATATAAAGACTGACTCTGCTGAGTATCATCACTTAGGACTGTGTTCGGTTTAAACCGGAGAAGGTGTTTGTAAAATTACCAAATGAATGGGAAATACCAGACTTATTGAAAATCAGTAAAATGTGCTACTAAAGCATTTGATTGCATTTGAAAAATCCTTTCAAGACTGATCCTTCAAGATCCACCTGGCTGCCACCCTGTGCCCTGTGCTCTGGGTGTCCCTGCTGGAGCAGGGCGGTTGCACTAGATGATCTCTAGAGGTCCCTTCCAACCAAAGTCTTCAGGGGCAGAAATATTTATTTATTCTGGATCTAAGGTGACATAATAAAAATAATTTAAAAATAAATTATTTATACACCATCTTGCCTAAGAAAATTAATGAAGAAGTAACTGATATATTTTGAATGTTTTTAAAAGTTCTCACATATGCTATTCTGTTAAAGATTTGGATTTTTAAATGATGCCTTAAATATTTTTAACAAATATATTTTCCGTTCAACTTTAGAAGAATAGAACAACTCTATTTTTTATAATATAATATTTATAATATTTTGTAGATACGACCTGGAGTGAAATTTTTATCTTTGGAAGAACTGAGTAAACAAGAGCTTACTGACCGTCGAGCCATAATCTTCATTAATGCTAAACCACAGAATATGTAAGTCACATTTGATGTGACAATGTTCATTGCAGTAGTTCACCTTTTTCRTGTTTCCACCTTCTCCAACTTTCCACCTTTTCCACCTTGTCCACCTTTCAAATAATACAAAATTACTGTGACATTTGTATTGTGAGAGATGTATTTTAATCCTACCACAGTGCTTCATGTCCCTGGAGACAAGAGATTTGTATTTTATAAAATAATGGATTTTGATAAGCTAGACAAAAAGATATATTCAGTTTAGTTGGGTTTCTTAAAAACTTAGCCATGAAGTCTCATGCATATAACAAGCAGCCTTTATTCTGAATGGTGGGTCATTCAGTGTTTTATTAGTTATAGTTAAAGTTAATGAAGATTCATCTAAGCTGAATATCAATATGAATGACAACAAAACTTGGTTTTATCTTTTTTTCTTATACCAACAAATACATGGAATTTTAAGTCAAGCATCAAACTTTCAGGATGCTTTCAGTATTTGTAGTACTGTAATATAAAGAACCTATATGCTTTTTTTCTCTTTCAGTTGAAGCCAGCCTCAATTTGAATGCAGGAAGTTGATATTTGGCTTGTTTAACTAGAACTCATTTCCTCTAAACAGTCTTACAGATCAAAGAAGGCTCTGCCAATATTTTGCAAGTCCAAAACCTTCTTCTCTGTCAACACATCACATATTTGGTTTACAGTATCATTAACTTCCCTTTTAAGATTGTACATGACACTATAAAGATGTCTGAGGACATATATGACAGATTAACCATCCACGCTCTTTGTTGATTCCTAAAGTTGTCTTTTTCTATCAAGTTTTCTTTCTTTGATACAGCTTCTTGCCTTTGTACCTTGTCAGCAGTCTTACTGCCCAGTTACTTACATATCCATCTTTGGTTGTCCATGCTTCATTTTTGACTCCTGAATAAAAATAAATTCCAGGTTTGCTAGTTTATTTCTTACATTCCCGTCATCTCACAAATATATTTATTGTCCTGTAAAAGAAGAAGCCTATTTGCTCAACTTAATATGCAGATACTATTTCTAAAAAATAATATGTAAAAATATCTTGTTTCATTTCAGTGCCCCTGTAGTAGAGGAAAAGCCACAAGATGCATCTAATGAACAGACCAACTTGCCATATTCTTTTTCAAGACGAGGCAGTAGAGAAAAACCCAGGTATAGTCTGGAGACTATACTGGATGACAATGAGCTAATGTCCTAACATCAGAAATAGAATTCGGATTGAAAATAGTGATAGGCAGTTTTCTAACAGAATATGCTCCTGCTTCCAGTGCAAGAATTTGGGATTCTGAATTCAGCCCAAATGGAGCATCCTTGCAGGCAATGAGCATGGTGCCTGATCCTTGCCAGGAACATGATGTAACCTATAACTTCTCCTTGGTATTTTTGTTAACTTAAGGAATTTGCAATTTGTCTTGCGGGTTTGTGTGTGGATCCCAGTCTTGGCTCCCCAACTTTTCTTGTTTTATGGTATAAGAGGGCCTTGGCACACATCAAGTCTGTAAATTTTAGCCAGTGGTGGACATTATAAAATACTGAGTGCTACAGGACTTGAAAGGGGAGAGAAATTGGGTCCTTGTTTTAGGGACTGAGCTACTATGCTTTCAGATTTTACCTTGGAGCTCATCCATTAACTAATGCTTTTGATGTAGTTGTAGATTTCTTGCACTTTTTGTAATTACTTTTACATATGTATACATGTGTATGCTTGAGAGATCAAATTTCCAGTAAGAAAGGAAAAAATTGCAACCTATTTTGTGTGTGATCTCAATAGTTCAGTGGCATCTCCAGTGGAAGAAAAACAGGAATTATCTGGACGAAGGTCTTCACTCAACAAAGGCGGCAACAGAGAGAAAGGCTCAAGGTACTTTACTATTAATTTTTACCTGTAGGTTCATTTAGATCTGACATGCAAATTGCTGACAGGTGATGGCTCCTGATTGTGAAGATCTGAGTTTCTGACTCTATTCAGGACCCAAATTGTAAGGTTATTCCCTCTTAAAATTACAGACTTACAAAGCAGACATTTACATTGATCAGTTATTTAGACTGCAAGCACTTCTGGAATTCAGTTTAAATAATTTTATAGTAGAAATGAATCATGTGAATTGCCTTGATTTTTCAGGGTGAGGTGAACATGCCCTTGTTTTTTAATATAACTTATGTCAATTATTCAGTAAATGACTGCACTGTTAGCAAGCATAAGTTTTGGAAAGAAAAAAAAAAAAAGAAAAAAGTATTTTGGAAACAGCAAATGCCTGGCTCAATTTCCTCACAGCAAATTTGCAAGGATACCAAGAGTTCCTTCTTCAAGTGTGAAATAATTGCTTTTGAATGTCATGATCAAGTTGTGTGATTTACAACCCCATTGTCATTCATTTTGAATCCATAATTCATATATCATTATTGCTATTAATTTGTGAGATATATGGGAGTTACTTGAAGGTCAGTAGCTGTTTCCAAGTCTCACACATGCTTTGATTTTTTTTCCTAAATGCCTTTTTTCCTTTGATCGTCTGTTTCTGTTTATCACTATTTTGCTAAGTATGACTGAATATGCAGTTTAAAACCATTGTTTTTGAAAAGTGATACTAGTTTATGTAAACTAAAGTTGTAAGGTAAGAGAAAGGACAGTTATAACTGTCTGCCAGTAAAGTTTTAAGCAGAGATAGAGGAAGTGCCTAGTAGATAGTTTGACATATATTTGCATAGACAGATAGCAATATTTTTGATCAGTTGCATATCTGRTGTATACATTGACTGGGCTAAAAGATAATCTTTAATGTGCACTGATAAACATTCATTCTTTATGTGCAATGTTATGATAGAGCATTTAAGGAAATACTTTTCAATATTCATGTTCTCTTTTACTAAAGAGGGCCAAAATGTTAATTTATGAAAAAAAGGAACAAAATAGTTGTCATAGCTGACAYTATGAAAGCAAGTTCATGGTTCCTTATGAGACAAATATAAGACAGACATGAAGGATTGAAGAGCTGATGAGTAGCGTAGAAAAAAATGGAAGGCAATCTTGGAACAGCCATTCCACCAAGGAGCAGAACCTCAGAGAAATAAGAAGTAAAAAGCAGAAAAATACTGTTCAGACCTACCCGCCTCCTAAAGACCACGAAGAAATAGAGGAAAGGTGATTCCACAGTAATTGGAATATGCAGAACACATTTTCCTGATGTAGTGCAATGATTGAACAGTGCCCTTTTCATGGGGAAAAAAAAGTATTTGGAGAATAAAAGGGAAAAGCAACAGAGAAAGGGGGAAAATGGTCAAAGAACAAGAATTATAACATGTGTAGAAATCTGTTGTTTTGAAAACCTGTTAAGTGGGACACCAGAGAGGCAGAACGAGTACATTTTTTAAAAAATATCTTTTTAAGAAAGGTTATTTCRAACCTTTAGTATAAAACTATAAATATGCAAGTAGGTAGCTGTTTAAACTAGCATTATATATATTTGAAAGCTATAGCTGAATAGACTCATTTTAGATAAAGGAAATTGTTTGTCTGCTGTTTTAAGTATAAGTGTAACTAATAGCACTTATTTAAGAGGGTGATGAATTTATTTGAGTGTTAAATCTAAATTGGTTGATCTTCTAAAATGTGTTTTATTAAATCTATGAAAAGGGTATTCAGTGAATGTGACAAATCTCAACAAGGTAAAGAAAAGTTTGCAAAGTATTCTGAGAACAAATTGAATTATACTACTGATAATGCCGTGTGTCCTTCTGCTTCCTACAGTGCTGCAATGCTTTCAGTCCTCAGAGTGCTGAAATGTGTTAATTGCAAAAAAATTAAGAATAAATTGAAGAACATAAAATAGTAATGATGTGCCCTGAAGCTATGTTCTCTGGTGGTCTTTTTTTCTTTTCTCTCTTTTTTTTTTTCTTTCTTTCTTTTTTCTTTCCAATAACGCCAGAACTGTTAGAGAAAGGGAAGAAGGCATTTTGTCGTGTTTCACAGTAGAATTATTCAGGACCTGTACTGAAAGGCTTGTGACATCTGTTCAGGATCACAGTTATCTTTCAAATCCTGAGCTTTAGTGGCAAATGTAATATGTGCAGGGGAAAAAAAAGTCATCAAAACATAGATTTCTTATAAAATCTTTATCTTACAAAACATGCTATAGTTTTCAAAATACATGGATTTACAGCTACCTGGTCTACTGCCTGGTATGTCAGTAGCTTAGCCATAGTGTTGATAGCAATTGTTCCTTTATTTGAAGAAGAGATTTCTGTCAAATAAAAACCCATGGAAATTTATTATTTTTAACTCATGACTGTATGTAATCTGTAACAGTCTAAAAATGTTTCCTCTCTAAAAGTTTGTTATTATTATGTAGCTGTATTTGGATAAGTAACTTCTAGCCTAGATAATCCATATATTTGTCCATAGACAAATGTCAAACAAGAATTTACAGGAGTATTAATATGGAGACAATGTCAAGTGGTTCTTAACCATCTCTTCCTTAAGTGTTCTCTAAAGTTTTGTAGATTTTGGTGTATTCATTATGAGGAGGAAAGAATTCCCATGCCTTTCCCTCCAAAATCAGTCTGTGTAAAATGTTCCGGTAGAGAATTACTCTGTTGGAGCAGTTTCAAAAATTACACTATTCTAAAAAAGAAAGTATATTGTTTTCTATGTAAGGAAAGGGAAGGTGAAAAAAGAAGAGGAAAAAGTGAAAGAAGAAGAAAGTGTTCCCATTACACCTGAAGTCCAGGATGAAGTAATCCTTGAAAATGCATGTTGGTCCCCACCAACTGACTTGGTTTTACTGGAATACATTAATGATGCTTCCAAAACAATTCTACCACTAACAACTACCTGGAAACAGGTTGTGGCACTTGCGCAGTGAGTACTGAATTGTGTTTTCATAACAAATGGAATAAGTTGAATCGGTAAAGGAACAAAAAACACTCTTTTTTTCCTATCCTCAGCTGGAATACAAGCCAGATTCAGTCCAGAATCTTGACATCATTTTTAGATTTTAAGCTTGGTGTTTCTGATTTTATTGCAATTAGTTTATTCTTTAAGCAAAATATCACTTGTGAGTTTGTAATCATACAGTTTGAATTTCACATTTTGGAAATATCCATGTGAACAATTTATATTTTTAACATTTTCAGAATAATAAATTATATTTATCCTTTTTAGTGAAAATTTTTGATAAACCATCTTTTTCAGCATTTTTATTGTACAGTTCCTTGTTATTTCTCCAAATCAATACATAATGAAGACTATCTTTAAAGTATTTTGAATTTTTTTTGTGAATTTTTTTAGAGCAGTTGTTTCATGAAACATGTCCCTCTCAGCCCTGCTCACATACCATCTATTTTGTGATAACAGAGATAAAAGCTTTCATTCTTGGCAGTGATCTTGGCACTTTAATGCCCTGAACATTGCTGAACAGCAGTCAGACRTTAGGAAAATAATTAATATTTTTCTSCTTGAATTTTAAAACAAATGACTAGAGGGAAACAAGTAAAGCCATTGCTTTATTACTGCAGTTGCCGTATGTCCTGGTAAGAAAATGGATTCTGTGAGTCAGTCTTTCTGTTGATTCCATGGGATTTTGGATGAGGATCTAAAAACTGACCCCAAATGGAAAAATTCTTTACTGGGTAGAAAGTCCAGATTCCCAGGAGATGCCCTTTTAATTCCATGCAYGTGGAATTTTGTACAATTTGTCACTGACTATGCACATGTCCAGTTGTGTAACGTAGTAAGTGAAATAAAGCAGGCTATAATAAACTAAACATTGTCAGAGAAGAAGAAGTGCTGCATTAGAAGATAATAGAATTCAAACACTTAATGCAGTATGTGTTTGTTTTTAGTTGGCAGTGTGATCTTCAAGTGTTGAGAGAACTTTGTGACCTTCTGCCTGGACCTTTCCTGCCCTGTGCAGATCACTTGTTTCCTCCCCACCTCTTCCTTCTTGCACCTTCACAGGCAGTTTCAACGTCAGGCAGTGCCCGTCCCTCCTGTTCCCCAGCCCCATCACTTCATTCCCCCTACAGGTATCCACTCCTCCCCTTGCTTTAAGCTCATCTCCTCCTATGTCAGGTAGGTCTTTTGCCCTGGGATCCTACATGGCCCACGTACCTGACTGCTGCACGTGGTGTGTGTGAAATCAAGGCCCAGGCACTGCAGGGCCTAAATGGCCCAAGACTTGGTGGTGCTGCAGCTTTTCYCTATTGTGTCTCTTCCCTCTCTTAAGATCTTTCTAGCTTAGCTGAGTTTAAAACCTCCAGGACAAGATTGGTTTTGTATTTTGTTTTTATACAGTGCCTAAAGGATTGACACATTTATTTAGTATTTAGGTGCTACTCGAATTAACATCTTGATATWTAGTAGTGCCAGAACATCAGATGGATGCTATGTGGAATAATGTGTCGTGTGTGCAGGCTGTTGTCATCAAGGTGGGACTCATCAGCTGCATTCACTGCTCAGTCCGGGCAGCAGTCACTGGCACCTCCAAGCCGTGTGTCAACTTTGATCTTCTCCTTAGTTTAACCTTTACTTACTGTYTTAGCAGTTCCCTGGTTGGCTCCTCTACCTGGGGAGTTTGGTGTCACATTCTGCTGAGTCTAACAGAATGTGTTTGTTCTGATCAGCCTTGTTTTTAATGAAGTGGTCTACCTCACTGTGAGGAATGACTTTTCTGTTGACTGCAGAATTTGACAAGACAGGTCTTCATCCTGAGCAGTTCTGCTGCCTATAAATCATGCCGCCTTTCTCAAGGTGGAATCCGTAAAATACTATTTCAAAACTACTTTTCAAACACACCAACAGAGTCTTTGCAAATACATAACCCAGTGAATCAATCACAAGAAACTTAAGTAGGAATGTTTTCGGGGGGCATTTTATACATGTCTTCCATCTTAAGCTGCATCTTAAGCTGAATAGTGTGCMCTGAATACGAAGGGCAGGAGGAGGCAGCCACAGGAGGCCTCGAGAGCCTGGCAGCTTAAACAACATTCCTGCCGTGATCCCAGGGAAGGGACCTGCGTGGATCAGGGAAGGAACACATTATTATTAGTGCTGCCTGCCTCGGCTTTTAAGCAAACACAGCACCTCGTGGCACGAAAGGGTCTGGGCACAAKCAGCATGAGTGAGTGCTTGGAGCCTCCCTGCTTCCTCGCGCTGACCCGGTAGTGCCCAGCTCCAAGATACCTCGTCTGCTCCGGGATAGCTCCCCGGATCCGTGCTAGTGCACCCACACGGCCCTATGTACTGAGAAATAAGGCCCCCAAAATTGCCCGACAGATACTGTGAGGGCAGAACCTCTTGGTGGAGAGTGATGCAGAGAGGCCTTTTAGTGCCCACCCAAAGCTGTGGTTTGTGCCCCCTGTATCAGCTCCACAACACTCTGTGCAGGGTCAGAGTCCCCAGTAGCACCGGAGCCTTTGGCTGCAGACACCGTGAGCGACTAAGGGCGTTACATGTAGGGGCTATGTGAAATACCAGCCTTGACACGCAGAAGCTGAAGTAGCTTTTCTGAATGTGTGTGCATCCAGGAGCTGGGATCATTATCCATGGCTTTCTTTGTGCCATCTATATTTTCATAGGACTTTACTATTATTTCAAGAAACTGATAGGGCCATATATCGTATCAATAGCTCATGTAATCTTTTAGATGTAAAGAAGGATGTTAGTTTCTCAAGAATTTCCTCATTAAATTGACTTTTTATTGATAATTTTCCTATGAGTGCTTGGTACTTCTGTTGCTTCTCTCCAGAGTTTCTGCTAACAGCTGGTACACCTTAAAACTGGCAAATCTGAATTATCTGAATCATGGCTGCCTGTATTTAATAGTGAGCATTACCRTGCTCACTATTGAGCATATGTTGTGTAAATCAACAGTTATTAAAATAAGAATAAAGCACAAAGTATTATGGCTTCATATGTCATTCACTTATTGTTTCTATACATTTCATATTGCTGATTTTTTTTTGTGATAAAATACAAGAGAATTTATAGATTTAATAGATGTTGGTATAAACTGGAACAGGTTTGTTGCAGACAAGATGGGTGGCCCAATTGAAAGAGACAGACTGCATGACTTCAGCTGGGAACTTCACATAAGTGAAATCGAATTTGAGCTGAAAAGCAATGTTGTGCCTATTGGGAAAGTCAAAAAAGGAACATTCTACCACAGAGCTCTGCTTTTCAAGGTATATTAACATTTATTTTGCAACATAACATTACCTTATTTTTGCTTAGTGGATCATATAAACTAAAGTACACTTGCATCAGTRTAATATAATATTTATAGGCAAGAAAAGTCTTTCGTATACATTGAAGTCATTTTTCACTGGCAAAATCAATTTCCCCGTGAATGAAAGCCAGCATTGCCGCTTTCTGTAAACATCCTTGTTGTCATTAAATTGTCTTAAGTGATATCAGCAGAATACTTGATAAATGGCAAAAAGCCAAAATATTTGATTGGGAGTCAAAACATTTTACATTTTCTGTAAACTGTAAAGTATTGAATTATGCAGTTTCCTTCTTTTCATGCTGCAAATGTAAACCTGTTGGGACAGTTCCTAGTCAGTATCTATCTAGTACTCTATGTGAGCATATAACAGCTTTCATTCACTGGTTCCATAGCCTGGAAAGCTTCACCCCTTCCTCTCTCTTCATGGATAGATGTGCTGATGCAAGCTGCTTATCTGGCCCATCCTTTTTCCCGTGGTTGTTGGTAGCTTGGGTTTTTCAACCCTTCTTGGGTGGAAAGGAAAAGAGAAAACCTTTGGCATTAAGCATGATGGGCCTAGGAAACAGTACACAGGAGCTCAGAGAAAGAGCACAGTCCTAAATTTATGGTATCTATAGGGGGAGAGAAGGTTCCTGACTTACTTCGTGGAAGTCTGAGGGAGAGAATTAACTTTAATGAAACAGCCTCAATATTCCCTTCCCTACCAGTGCCCTCTTTCCATAATGTCTCACAGGAAACCTTTGTAGAGATCATCTCCCTAGGGAGCTACAAGGGCTCCCTAAAGCAAGGGATATCTTTGTTAGAAACATATTAAAAACGGAGCTCATTCCTTCAAAGGGGGCGCGTACTGAGAAAGCTGTTTCATAGCTGGAAAGCACCAGACGGGTGTCTGTGATCCTGCAGGGGCAGGAAACGCAGGTGTTCCATCTAGCAGACACTTGCCGTGTGTTTCATTGCTTCACACATCAGCAAGGCCGAAAAGCAGGCAGTATGTTCAGAGTCAAGCAGCAATCCTAAATTTACAGTGATAAAAACGTTACCTTTTAACAGTTAATGTTTCATACTCAGTATTTATGTGAAGTGTTCCTAACCTTGTAGCTTGTATAGACAGTTCTGCAGAATATTATTCAGAAATGAGTCTTCCAACTGGAAGCATTACTGGGTGCCGTAGGTGCTGCAGTTCATTTGAGATCTGAAGGAGTGGCAGATATGTAAGTATATCTGAAAAGAGTTAAAATTAGTATTTTTATGCTGCATAGAAATAGTATCAATGAGCTGAGAATTTCTAAGCTGAACCAACAATAGAGATTTGCACCCAGGGACACCTTAAAGATTTACAAAGCCTCTTTCAAGAATGCCCCTGGCTTTTCAGGTGTCTGATTTCATTTTAAGCATCTCCTGGCCTGGCTGTATATTGTGCAGGCAAAATATGTTAACTGTGATTAACTCCTTTTTCTTTCTTTTCTAGGTGATAGCAGACAGAATTGGCATTGGCTGCAGTTTAGTTCGTGGGGAGTATAACAGAGCCTGGAATGAAGTTAAGTTAGTTGATGAGTCTCCTCAAGGAATTACTGGACTTCTGCTTCCTCCTCAGGAGTATATTATAGATCTAATGTTTGAGCCGGGCAATTTGATGAAGCAAGGAAGTGCAGAGGCAGATCGCTATAAATGCATTTAAGCATCATGTCCAATTCTTTTAAAGATGCTTTCAGTGCTAGTATTTATGAAATACATGGGTTTTGGAGGGGTGCATCTATCAAAAAGAAAAATGCATTTCTATATTCTCTTGCAGAAGGGGTTCTTCATGTTCTAAAAACTCACTTTAGGTATCTGTATCTGCTATGTGGTCCTAAATGTCAAATTAAACATCATATTTTGGATTTCCAACTTCAGCACTTTAGAAGTTCTGTTTATTTTGTGATACTGTATTAACATTAAACTTTAAAACTATAGATTAAAAATTGGTAGACCAAGAATATTTTGTCTGTATTAACAGCATAATACTTATTAAATGTTTGAACTATTTCCAAAATACAATTTAGTCTGGCTTTTGTTTAGCTGTTTTATTTGTGTTTTTTTTCTTTTTTAATGTTCCTTCAATTCCCATGTGCATTTATGGGACTTACATATCCATGAAGAGATTGACACCTTGTAAAATAATGTCACCTAAAAGCAATTGCACATTTTCTGTGYGAAATAACTGAAGAAATGAGAATCAGAACTAGGCTCATAGTGCACTTTCAGCCTCTGTAGAAACATCTCACATATTTATTACTAAATGGAATTGATAATTGGATAATAATATACCCTGGGTAAAAGTAAATACAATTTGTTCTGGCCTAGAGAAGATGAGTGCCYGAAAAGTTATTGCTTTGTAGTTCCCTTTAACTTCTTTACTTTTTACTTGAAGATRAAACAGGGTCTGAGAAGGGGGCAGTTTCACAAAGTATATGAAATATAATATGTAATATGTGTTTCCCACAGCCTTTCATAATGTGGTGTTACCGCAGCACAGTGGTGTAGCTAAGAGAGGCAAAACACTAGCTGGAAGAGTCCAGGAAAAGCTTTTTGGTGGCAGAGTCAGGAACAGACTGGAAAAGCAGGGAGTATTYCAGGGAGTATCATTGTCAAGCGACAATGAAAGCAGAAAACTGACAAAAACTTCTGTATGGCAATGGGGGCATGAGCACCTCCCAAGTGACCACAATGACATCCTTGCATTTGCTTCCTGCCACCAAATATGATAAAGTTCAGAGCCTGTGTTCGTTTAGTTTTTGATGTTTAGGTAATCAAGGTCACTTCTATATTCTGCTTTGGTTTCAAATCAAACACAAACATGTGTTGTATTTATTAATGCTTATGAGCAAGGTCCCACTGCTCCCTTTCCTTCCTGCACTGAGAGGCACCGTGATTTCCTAGTGCCTTTTGGGGAATGTTTTACCTTCTTTAGTTGTAAATTGACTTATGTGGCTTCTTGTTCAATTTTCAAGCTTGTGTCCATCAGRATGCAAGAGAAAATGCTCAACACACAAGCAGAAGTTGGTGAAAGGCTCAGGATATATGTCTTACCATTGCTGTTCAGCTGGCAGGGGACTGATGAAACATAGTATGTTCTCACTGACAGGTATGATGGGATATAGAAATCTGCAGCTTTGAACGTGCAGTAAATAGAAATAAAACATGAATTCATTTCCTACTATCATTTTGTATAGTTTTCCCTACCTTAGAATTTCATTGTTTTGTATTGGAACCATAAGGATGAAGTGTTAGGCTTTTTATTTGAAGAGATCCTGAAAAACAAAGGTCTTTTAGTTGTTTCTGATAAAAGTAAAGAGAAAAAAAAAAAGAAAAAAAAAGAAAAAATATAAGTTTGTTCAAAATTGAAATGAAAWTGCCATTTTAAACATACAATCTAATTTAACAAAAAATGATTARCTAAACAAATTAAAAAATAGTACACAGCCTTGTATAATCAGACTTTGATGATCTATAATGTTGGATGGGAATAGTTTTATCTTTGACAACTTTTAGCTGTGTATTAGTTGAGTCCTTCCACTTGAAAATTGTCATGGACTTGAGCACCAGAATTGAGATCTAGATAGAAGTTAAGGACTTTAATCCTGAGCTGTTTTGAAACCAGCCACAATACTTCTGTATTTGATGCTTCCCAGGCCCATGCAGTTGTGCCCCTGCCCTGGCCCAGAATTCCCCCAGGCCCGACAGGAGTAACCGAGCTCACATTCATTCCAGATCTGGATGCAGGATTAGTAGGACTACAGGAAAAGCAAAGCAGCTTAATGTTTTGTGTTAACAATTTTGTTTTAACAATTAGTTTTTTCCTTTGGGAAAGAGAGGCCTGATCTTAAGTGCCTGCTGCCAGAAGTGTTGTTATAGTTTATTGAATGTCTGCTGTAATGGGGACATTTTAAAATGCAGAGGTGTAGACTGGACCCTACCTAAAACACCTTTCTGGTTAGGCATTCTCCTGGGAGGAGAAGGCTCCTTCGGGCTAAGGGAGAAACTGCAAGGAAGTCTCTTCTCCCTTGGCTGTAACCACTGGCCAATATGAGAGTAGGCATCAAGTTCAACAGCTCTGCAGAATAAAATCAGATAAAACTTATTCAAATTCCTGAAATACAGGGTAAAGACACCTTACAAAAGGACTGAATTCTATTCTGGGATACACCTGCCTGTTTTAAGTCTGTTATTAGCTATATCTCTAGACATTTGATTTTATATCGTAGGAGAGCCAAGAGAAACACAGAGGGGACAAATGCTGTTCTGGAATGCAGTACAGTCTTGAACAGAAACACACGTGTTCATGTAGCTGCAATTCATTTTTATAGAACAGAATGGTTTTTATTTGGCATGAAAAAAGCAATGATTAATGTAGAGAAATTTTGTATATCAAGAAATACAAAATTGGGTTGTGTTGTGAAAGGTCAGACATGATTTCTACCTAAGCAGTGTGATCTGGCAAAGTGGTAGGCTGAAGCTGGTGATGCTGTCACTGTGATTTCCAATGGCAATAAAGCTTTGGATATGAGAGTCCAATGCTTTGATGCTGCACACATCACTGTGTTTGCTTCTTCTGTGGGGGCAGAGCTTAAAACTCTGGCAGTTTAGGGATTTTCTGTGTGCCTGTTTAATAGCTCTATGAGTTCTCTGCYTTTACTGCGGTCCTGCAAAGAAGCATCTCCTTCTGCCTGTTCTGAACATGTCATCTGCTGATTTCCTCTAATGCCTCTTCATTTTTCCAATAGAAGAAACAGTGGAAATTCATTTCCTAACTTAGCTTCAAAATAAGACTTGTGATCTGATGGCTCTTCATCCTGTCTGCTTTCAGTGTACTCTTTGGGCTGAAAAGTATTTTTAATCATTCCTTCCATAGACTCCCACCCATCCCTTTGGTCATTGTACTGTTCCTTATTTATACCTCTTCTACTATCTGTATTTTTAGTTCTAGGCTATATATTTTTAAAGATGAGACTAGACCTGCTACAGTATTCAAGAGTTCTCAAGAGAGATTCATGCTGAATTTTATATTCTTTTTCTGTTAGTTCCTAGTAGTCTATTTACAATTGACAATTGCTGGACATATAGATACATTCCTAGAACTAAGGGAAATGAAGAAGCAGGGACGGTTCATTTAAAGAATCTTACTGTTCAAGGTTTTATAAGTTTTTGAATGTTCTCCAGCCCACTGCAAAGTCATGGGGTACAGTGGGAAGCCCAGTCTGTTGATCCTCTAGAATCAATATATGGAGCTAAGCAGAAGGTCCAGGATTCAAGGAAATGCCTTGTTCAGTGTGTGTTTTAGCTGGTTTCATGTATATAACTCTGTTAGTTTTGATCTTACAGAAAGATCAGAGAAGACACCCCAGAGAAAAGAGGCTTGAACAACAGCACTTATTCAGTAAAGGTAAGCTCCAAGCTTAGGCAAGAATAACAAATAAACATCTTTTTTTCCCCAATTAATCAGAATGCATCTGCCAAGCCTTGTCTTCATTCCCATGGTGTGAGGACTCTCCACATAGCAGCCTGGGGAAGAGAGTGCTGCAGAGCACTCTTGAATGTTTCGGTGCCCAAAAGGGTCTCACAGGCTCCAGGACTCATCTCCAGTTGCTCCATCTCCTCCATCCTGGAGGGATGGCTGTGACGAGGGCATTTCTAATCCTGTGCCAGTTCCCAGTGCTACAGAGCTTCGTGCAGCAGCATGGAAATGTAGTGATAGCTTTGTTTAAAAATGCAATGATTTCATTGATAAATGAAAGCGAGCAGTGAGCAGAGTAACTACTATTGATTTAGTCATTCAAGTCAATTTATTTTATGCTACCAATGCTTTAATCCTTAATAAGCCGTGCAGGTTTGCCTGTAACAACGTACAGCTGCATAACAGCTATAGCCAGCAGGGAGGTGACGGTTCAGGCAAGGATACAGGATCTTGTCTCTTGGGGTCTTTGGAGCCAGGGTGAAACACTGGCTAAAACCTTGGCATTAATGATTTGTCAGGCCCTGGTGGCACCAACAGGCCCCACTGCCCTAAGCGATGCTGGGCACGGGGGCTGCCCTATTCCCTTGGGATGGTGGGTTCCTGCAGCAGAGCCGCGGAGCGGGAGCACCTGCACGGCTCTGCYGGGAGTTAAGCACGGAACAGGCATGTCCTCTCTGGTGACAGCTGTCACAGAGGAACAGGGCAGAAACCGAAGTGACAGCCTCTGTGGAGGGTGCRGTGTCACGTCTTTCAAGAAAAAAAGTATAGGGAAAAAGGTATTTTCATATCTATTCTATGTATCCATGGTTATTTATYGTGACGAGGTAAGCTCGCTGCCGTGTCGCGCTGGCTCGTGCCTGCACCGGGCTCTTGCCMCTCGCCTTTCCAAGGACACACCTGTGGGGCTGAGCTGGGGTGCCAGGGGCGGCACTGGGGCTGGCACCGCTCCGCAATGTCCAGCCTGGCTGCGGGATCCCATGGGGGCTGGAGGACCCACGGGTGGTGGYGAGAGGAGGCCGGTGCCTCCTCCAGGAGCCCGATGCAGCGGGGGGAAGCAGTGGGGACAGGAGCCAGAGCTCAGGCGGTGGCAGCGGGGACAAAGCCCCAGGCAGCAGCCCCCCTGGCAGGGCTGGCTTTTTCCGAAGCAGAATCGGGCCAACCTGATTCTGGGCTTTCATCTTTTCCACCACCGGGATAAAAATATATATTTGCTGATTGACATTAGTTTGTGTGGAGCTGAAGGAAATTGTAAACCACAGGTATGTCTTGGCAGAAGACACTCGCAAACCTGCAGCCAGTGTGTCCTCAGCAAGCACTGCCGGCAGCGCAGCAAGGGGGTGAGCTCCGAGGGCGGGATGGTGCTGCCCGCCCGGGGGTTCCACACAGGGAACCGGCTCACATGGGTTAATTGTGTCTCCCCACGGGAGCCACCGGCCYCGCTGCTGCTGCCCCGAGCGTCCCGCAGGGAACGGCCGCAGGACCCGGGCCTGGCTCTGCCGCGGACCAGCGGGCATCGTTCCTTCACCCCTAACCAGCGCGGCCGTCGCAGCGCAACTCTGCAGGTGAATTAAAAGCTCTTTAGCTCCCTTAATGGGCTGATTGTGTTTCTGTTAAGCAAATGCTGGCTCTGGCACCAAAAGGTATCAGGAATACTGGGATGACTTTATGTAGCCTTCCTTGCCCACTACTAGCCAGGCAGAATTTACGTTTCAGACATAGGTAAAGTATGTGTGAAAATGTCAGAACCATAGGAAGAAAGATGTATACACATATGTATGTATCTCTGACTTATAAAAGATGTTATTTGTAGGACATGGCGGAAGCCAGTGCATTGGAGCCACAGTGAGCTAGTAAAAGCTTTTCTCTCATTAAGGAGTGCACTTATTTGCATGCTAATTAACTGTCTTGTTCTTCCAGCTCACTGATGTCTCACTGACATGCTGAGATGTCGCCTATGGAAAGCCTGTGYGAAGCCTAATTGAAGCCAGCTCTTGCTTAAAGTTGGATAAGCAACTGGGGGGAAATAGAGCCAGATGAGAAAAGCAATCAGACCAAAATACACAACAAATCCTCTCCGTGATGTTCCCTCACCTGTGCACAGCCCCTTCACCCCGTGATACGTGTCCACCCAYCGCTACTGGCAGCGAGCCCACCAGCCCCGTCCCACCGCCAGGCCGGGGCTCCCACCGCWCCTCCGGCTTGCGGGTATTTCAGTATTTCAGCCCAAATCCGCCCAAATAGGACAGCCATGCTGGCCAAAGCAGCGACATGGCTGAGGAAGGAGTTCCCCGATACCCAGCAAGGGGCCTGAGCACCCAGGGGGAGGCCTCGGTTTGGGCTCCGGCACYGAGGCCCAGGGCTCCCCATCGACGTCCCTTCTTATTCCTGCTGTTTGCAGAGGCCCCTACAGACACCTCCAGATCACCCTGCATCCTTCTACAGGTCAGCAGTGCTCCCGGTTTGTAAGAAGGCCATGAAAAACAGAAAATGCAGTTCTAATAGCCGCAGTGTGCTTTTAATTCGTCTTCTCATTTAAGCTTCTCTAAGGAGAATGCTTTTAGAGAGTTTTGAAAGAAAGTTCCTCAAAGGGCAGGTGTCAAAAGGATATTCAGGAGTCAAAAGGATTTTCAAAATGTCAAGTCATTAATTTTAATTGGCATTAGGGAGCAAATTATGACAGGGATTTTGATGGTGTTCTACTCAATGTCCCAAGTGTAAGAAATTCGGATAATGACATCTAATTTTCAAAATTGGCAACTTAGAGCAGTATTCTCTGACAAATGGCCACTTTTAAGACACAGTTTATCTATGGTATATTGCTACTATAGTGCAGAAGACTCACCTGCTTAAAGTGCCAATTTCTTTCCATTACACTCAATTCACACCGTAAAGTTCTAATATAGGTGAGTTGAATCCTACCTCCACCAACTACAAATGGCAGATGCAGTACTTAAAAGAGGTCACTAAATGCTCGTGTAGAGCTTGCCCTTAGGTCCAGGCATGCAAGAAAAGTCAGAAACCATAATACTAAACATTGAAGTTATTAGAAATAGTCAGGTATTAAATTCCTTTAGATGCTCTCAGTGAAGGACAGCTAAGTACCAGGATTGAACCGGTCTGGGGCTTTGCAGCACTGGACCAAGCATTATATTGGGTATAGTTGTTTTGTAAGAGCATCTACAAGCTCCTGGAGCACGTGGTATTCCCCATAAGAGAATATTGTCTGTATTGTCTGAAGCACAAATAACACCAGATAAAGTTCAGGACACTGAACTGTGGGTTCAGGACACAGTGTTACCTGCACCAAGAGCTCCCCTAGAAAAGCTGCTGTGTTGGGTAGGTGCTTCTGCTTTCTTGTAGAGAGACTCCACATCTGACTCCCTTGCGTGTCTGTGAAGCCACAGTCCTGATATGTTTATTTTGTTCTTGTAAYGGAGGTTAGACCTGAGGGGGTTTCAGTAAAAATCCACAAATATTCTGCTCTGTTTAGCACCTTCCCATTGTATTCCCTCTCCTTTCTGCTTGTTTGCCATGGAAGGGTCAAATTTGCAGAATATTTGTGCAAGGCAACTTGTGAAAAAATAATGAAAAATTGCACCCAAAAAAGTCATTCAAAGGGTCATGGAATGGAAACTGTGCATCCCATGTGTCCCATTGGAAACACAGCTTAGGCTCTGAGGACAGAATGCTTGTATTCCCAGCAAATAACATGTAATGATAGTGTTCCCAGCAACTAACTTGTGAACACTCTAGAGACCAAGGATTATAACAAAATCACAAACTACACTAAAAGAGTAAGTTTAAGGAACGYGCTCTGCATATGGCAAAGCAGAACTGCACTCTGTACTTCTGCGAATCCCTCAGGCAAGTTTTCTAATTAGCACGATCTCTGGCACTTCTTCCACCCAACTACATGTTTTTTAATTTTTCAAATAACATATGCAGTTGAGGAAATCACAATCTGTTTCTGCATAACTGCAAGAAAAAAAAAAATCCAGAGTCCTAGATGCCAAATGTTTCATGATGAGTGATTTGTGGCCACCTACATTCCATTTCCTTTACCTGCCCTGTTTATTTCTCTGTTGTTCCTACCGGAGCGAGCTCAGCAGGGAGACACTGGCCTCTCTTTCCCAGCCACACGAGGCAGGTGTTGGGTGTGAGAGCCTGCAATGCATCTGACTGCTCCATCCCAGTTTCCCTGGGATCCTGGTCGGAGGTTTTAAGGCTGAAGCTGCTGCTGGGCCAGGCCAGAGCTCGTCCTGCCGAGGAGAGTGACTTGGACCACGAGGACTTGGCCTGTAGGAGATAGGGAGGACTGAGGCACTGCTCCACGGTCCCTCAGTTCAACTTGTTCAGTTGCATCTGTTTGGGTATAAGATTTCCAGAGGGCAGGAAGGACAGACCACAGAACCTAAAGAACCACCTAAAGAACAAAAGCTGGGCGTGTTCGCTCACCCCTGCCATCATGAAGACCCGCTTCTAACACGAAGACAATTCTGATTTAAGAAAGCAACACGTCTTCAACCAAGCAAAAGGGCAGTTTCRTAGGTGAGATGGAGGGATGTGCAGAGTTTCAATGTATTTTTAAGCATTTTAAGCTTCTCCTGATTGGAAGATACATTAGAAATACCCAGCACTTTTTGGACTCATGTAASAGAGAAGGGAAAAAAAAAGACTATAACTTATGTGAATCCCARTAACATTTAAAAATACATCTAGGATAAATGAGCAGGAATAAAACCTGTTCAGGTGAGCTGTGTYCCTCACAGCATCCTGCTTGCCAGGGAAGATTCAAGCTCTGTTATCAGGAAAATCAGACAACTGAGGGGAGAGCAACTTCCCCGAGTAAGAGTGTGAAGCATGACCTACCTCACTCTTAAATCATTTATATTTTCCTTTTTTTATGATGCAATTGTGAATTAGCTCTTTCTGCATTTGTAATTAGAGGCTAGAACAGATGGCCAGGCTCAGTTCAGAGTGATAAATMCATTAAAATAACCTACAGGAAGCTGCTGCAGCAGTTGTTGCCAAATACTTGTTCACTGGATGCTTTGTTTGGGGTTTGAGTGCTGAGTGGGAGAAGAACGGTCACAGTTCTTCACTACCTCGGGGTACGAGGTGTAAGAAGTCCCACAGGAATTTGGGGAATACATTATTACTACCCCTGTGGTTCACAAAACTTGCACTGCATGACATAAAGTGCGCACAGRGCAACCAAGGCAGACACCTGGGAACTGCTGCTCGCACTAGTTGCCCCTGCAGATACACCCGTTCCGTACCAGAGAGCACGCGTGCTCCTTTCCAAAGCAGGTGGTATTTATCTGCACACGTTGTAAAGCACTCACTGTACTTCAAATTCATATATTTTGCAAGGGAATTTATCAAAGCCTTTAGAAACCTGGAATAATTTAGGCTGAGCAGGACCCAGGAGGCTGTTTGAGCCAGCCAACCCCTTGTGCAGAGCAGCTCCAAGTTGCACAGGGGACCAAATTCCAGCCACAGGTTCTGGCAGAGGTCTCCTGATTAAGCTAGTGCATAGATAGGACCTATCTAAAACAAAAATAACCAAACAAATAAAAAAAAAGTTAGGATAATTTTGTATCCTAGAGCTTATGATTAGCAAAAAGAGACATTAAAACACAAAGCCAAACACAGTGGAAAAGGCTGTGTGCTTGTGAATTCTCATGGTATTTTTGATATGAAACACATTGGATTACTATACAAGTCAATCTCAGTAGATTCTCTGGGCCAGTGTCAGGGAGTTTTGGATCCACCTTTCTCAGCGTCCTGGAAATTTTCAATACCCTTTGCCTTGATGCTTTAGCACTTGCACTTCTGAGCTCAACTGTAAGCCAGGATAAAGAAGCACTTCCAAAGCATTTTTCACCTCATATTTGGAGAGCATTGGAATTCAGTGCTGTAACATGAACACTCATCTTTGGAGAGCAGCTTCATGAGGGAACAATATCTCTGTACAACAGGAGTTTGGGTTTTCATGATGTCTGAGGATTTGGAAATTAGATGTGGAGATGTATGAGATGGCTGGTGGATCAAGAGCACTCTATGATTCCCATGATGATCTTCCACAAAAGCAGCAAGGATTTCTGTGTGAAAAATGGACCTAGTCACAGATATAACCTACATACCAAGGTGGGTGGACGGACCCACCGCTATGCTGGTCACCCTTTCTTCCTTCTCTGAGGATCTGGGCAAAGTATCACCACATATGACAGGTCCAATCCAAATTCCTGCATGATGAGCTCCCATAAGTTTCACTGGGAACTCCCATAGGAATGGACATACGTTAGGTATGACAAAATGGGCAGAGGAGAACTGATTACACAGAAAAGAATGGGAAATAAAAACACTGCTATTTCAATATTTTTCCATGTGTCATCATGCAGAGAGATTTTATTTACCAAAGCTGCTTAAGCAGTGRTTTGAATCTGAAAAGGGCTCATCTGATGCCTGCAGCTCTCCGCTTCCTGGCTGACTGCTCCGGATCTGCCAGCGCAGCTTCCCGGGATGCTCCGCTTGTCCCCAGGGCTGTCACTCAAGACAGAGCCTGGGCTGGGAAGTGGCTGGAGCCCGAATAAATGTTAGCAGAATAGTCTGGACCGTGACCGCCGCCTCCTCCTCGCGCCTCCACTCGCCTGCACACATGCTGCTGGGTCTGCTTCCGTGCAAAGCAGCACATGGGCAAAGCTGTGAGCTTCGCCCCCCGTGCACACATATTTAACAGGACACCGGGCTTTTGGTGTGTGACCCTTCCCTGGGTGCAGCCTCTGTGCGTGCCAACGTCAGATGACGTTTCAACAATAAACTAGMTGAATTACAATTCAGACAGAATTTATTTTAAAATTTACATGTGTAGCTAGGGGAGRCTCTTAACTGCTTCCCCTTGTGCATCGGGGAAAAAAAAAAAAAGGAAAATTAAGTAACAGCCTAATTGGCTTTTATAACAGTCTATGGGGAGAAAGGCAGGCCTGTTTTCTGCCTAGCTACGAAGCTTGCTATGTGCTGTAACCATGGGAGGCAATATTACAGGCATGACAGGACAATGATTTTGGTTTTCAGCATTAAAGATCTGAAAAATGAAATACCTCCAACTGGGGGGGMGGTTGTTTTCTGCTTGAGGAGGGCTCGTCATGCTGCCTGAGAGGACCAGCCTTTCGCTGCAAAGAATCTGCCTGATGCAAAAACAGAGGATCTCATCTGCCCTGTCTCCACTTACCTGCACTCGGGGTGTTCAAAAGCATCCCAGTGAGCCAAGGAGGTGTGAAAAGGAGCCATTCTGCCATGATAGCACTCAACAGCCACTCTGCGATGAAGCTGGTAACTCCACGCCACGCTGCGGAATGGAGCATGGCGCACAGCCCCTCGGGCATGGTCAGGGATGTTGGCATGGACCGGACACAAGTCTGTGGTACCAAAGCGCTCATGTTAACCAGGCAGCCGCCTGCAGTGAATTGCACAGCAGAGCAATGGAGCCGGGGCTGAAGCAGCCAGAGCTTCCTGCTCTTCCTTCCCTGCTCCGCGTGGCCAGCGTGCCTGGGCACCTCCAGAGCACGGGGGAGATGGCAAAGCCATTGATCTCTGTCATTTAGTTTCCTACTGCTGAGAAACTGCTGCATTCTGGAATAGTACCAGTGACAGAAAGCTGTAAGGAAGATATTGACAGTTCATTTTTTATCAAATTTTGTCTTTAAAAAAAGCAGCRGTTAAATCAATGTCAATTACATTAGAACATACACATTTCAGGGCTGATCACTTGGTCTTGCCCTCCTTCATCTCCAGCACACTTAAGGGTGAAGCCCATTGATTGCCTGGGGTACCTCCGGGACAAAGGCTGCCTGGGAGCAGGGCCCGCGGCCGCCGGCATCTGCCCAAGCTTGGCGGCTCCGGCCGCTGCCTGGGCTGGAGGAGTGTCCAGCTGGGGAGCTCATCTCCAAAGGCCAGCTAACGTGTGTCCAAGCCCTGCCTAAATGGCGGCTAAATGATTGTAACGTGGTGTAGCGACACTGGTGAACTAGCGGGATATTGGAGAGGTCTTTCTTCAATCTGTATTTCCTGATGAAAATTCTAAGTTTTGTCCTTCTACGCAGAACATGGACACCCCCTCTGCCAGAACCACAAACCCTGGCCTGACCTCCTCCTTACTGTCCTGTGACACTGCTGTCCTGTCAATATGAAACAGTTGTCCCCAAGACTCCTGGGCATCACGTCTCCAAGATTTTTACTGCGGTGCTCTGGCTTCACTCCACCATGTCTTATTGCACAGAACGAAGCCATTAATCACCGGAGAGCCCCCCTCTCCCCTGCTGCTGCAGACAGCGAATGTGATCGTGTGCGAGCCCTGCTGCTATCCGTCTTTCCGCGCATGGCTTCATGCATGTGAGCAGAGGATTTGATTATAGCCATGGCTCTGATAATATGATGTGCTGGRTGTCCTCAGCTGCCATTGAACTTGCCATCTCACGCTGCTTCCACGATACAGGTTTATACCGACAAGACTGAACATRCAGCAAGGTCTTCCAGGTCTGCTTTAAAGTTTGCACTAGAAGGACTAGTCTAGAAAGAGTGTTTTCTTTTATTAAACACTATCATTAGCTTTTTTGTCTTAAGCAAAACAGTTCCAGCCCAGTCAAAATAGTTGTTTCTGTATCATTTAGTCGTGACTAACTAATTCCAAAGCAGAGTAATGAGAAACAAAGAAAACAATATTAAGGTTTAAATTGGCAGAAGGACTTGGATTTAGTTCTACATTTTAAGAACATGATACCAAGCTGGAGCACATGTACAGTTAGAGATGTATTTATAGGCCAAGCCAAATCAGTTGTGAAGAAACGAATTAAATGTTTAGATGCACAACAATCATGCAGAGCAATGCCATCATATGTGCATTTAGGGAAGCAAGAACACAAGTGTTTTTGCATGCAAATACTGGACTTATTTCCCTTAAAATCAATCTATAACGGCTKCAAGTAAATGACTTGACAGGATTTTTTTCCTTGAACAAATTAGTGCACGTGTTATGGCTATGGCTGCAGTGATAATTCAATTTTAAGTTGATCTCTTTGTCTCTCAGTTAGAAGTGATTGAAATCTGTCAGGCTTGTCTTTTTATGACCCCCTCTGTGCACTGCTAATTTTAGTRCTATCTTTAACAGAACACAGAGCAGAGTTTTATGTTTTCATATTCAGTTGATAAAAGAGTCAAGGGACTTGACACGTTGTAATGGCTTCTTCCTTCCCTGGTTGCTTTTACTGGTGCTAGCTTCAGAAATCCTCTGCCTTCATCACCGTATAACCAGACACTTCCCACATTCCTTTTACACATTAAAGTACAGCTATTTAGCTACATGGTACTTTTATACTGTAAAATATGGCTATGTAGCTCTGTTAGGATTTTTTTAATTAAGCAGCAACTCTCTGGGAAGAGTTCGCTGCTGCAGAACCAAGCGTGTGACAGGAGGAACCTGTGTGAGGAGCAAAGCCATGAGCCTGGAACAGGCTGGGAAGCRGAGAACAGCTCTGGCCACCCAGGAGCAAAGGATCCGGGAGCAAAGGATCTGGGAGCAAAGGATCCAGCWCCCAAGGCCAGGGCCGCTCCTGCAGTGTGGGGTATATCAGCAGCAGGTCTGCAGGGCTTCAATGACAAGGCTGCACCAAGGGTCTGCTCAGGTGACACATTAAAATAGGACTGTGTGTGATTTCTAYTGCATTTCCTGCGCTTACAGCTGCCCAGAGCTCCCACAATCTTTCTCTTGGATGAATTATCACACTTGGAGGCAGGCAGGGGTGCTCCCGGCTTCCAGAATTTACTTCAGTCCCGTATTCCCCGGTTCTAGCCGTGCATTACTCGCACACWGGCTGCGAGCCGCGGCTGTGCCAGGCAGCGCGGGCAGGCCGGCACCGGGGCCGTCCCGGCTGCAGGGGCGGAGCGGTCCGCAGCGCGACATGGCGGCGCGCGGGCTGCGCGCGCTGCTGGCCGGCTGCCTCTG
>NW_020455455.1:5762125-5792602 GCF_003342845.1 Nothoprocta perdicaria
GGGAGGGACGCGGCGGCGGCGGGGACGGCAGCGGGGCCGGCGCCCCGGTGGCGGCCTCTTGGCTGCCTCGCCCTTCTACGCGGCCTTCCGCGCCGAGCGCCATGTTCCGGGGACCGGGGGTGCCCCGCGCCGGGACGCGGTGACCTGGCGGAGGGGACAGCAGCAGTGTGGGGACAGCAGCAGTGTGGGACACCAGCAGTGCGGGGACAGCAGCAGTGCGGGGACACCAGCAGCGCAGGGACAGCAGCAGTGCGGGGACACCAGCAGTGTGGGACAGCAGCAGTGTGGGGACACCAGCAGTGTGGGACAGCAGCAGTGCAGGGACACCAGCAGTGCGGGGACACCAGCAGTGTGGGACACCAGCAGTGTGGGGACAGCAGCAGCGCAGGGACACCAGCAGTGTGGGACAGCAGCAGTGTGGGACAGCAGCAGTGTGGGGACAGCAGCAGTGTGGGACACCAGCAGTGTGGGACACCAGCAGTGCGGGGACACCAGCAGTGTGGGACACCAGCAGTGCGGGGACACCAGSAGTGTGGGGACAGCAGCAGTGCGGGGACACCAGCAGTGCGGGGACACCAGCAGTGTGGGACACCAGCAGTGTGGGGACACCAGCAGTGCGGGGACACCAGCAGTGTGGGGACACCAGCAGTGTGGGACATCAGCAGTGTGGGACACCAGCAGTGCGGGGACACCAGCAGTGTGGGGACAGCAGCAGTGTGGGACACCAGCAGTGTGGGGACACCAGCAGTGTGGGACACCAGCAGTGCGGGGACAGCAGCAGTGCGGGGACAGCAGCAGTGTGGGACACCAGCAGTGTGGGACACCAGCAGTGCGGGGACACCAGCAGTGTGGGACAGCAGCAGTGCGGGGACAGGAGCAGCGCGGGACACCAGCAGTGCGGGGACACCAGCAGTGTGGGGACACCAGCAGTGCGGGGACACCAGCAGTGTGGGACACCAGCAGTGTGGGGACACCAGCAGTGCGGGGACACCAGCAGTGTGGGGACAGGAGCAACGCGGGGACGGGAGGAGCGCAGGGACAGCAGCAGTGCCGGGGCACTCTGGCTTAGGGGCTCCCCTGAGCATGGGGGAGACAGCCCTAGTTTCTGCCCACGCGGCAGCAGGGTATTTAAAAAGTTTGCATTCCTCTTGGACAAAATAGAGTGGGTTTTGTACCCGGCGAATGCCAGATGCAGTGCCGGTTCAGTGCCTGCGAGGTGCAGCACTTGGTGTGTGTTTGGTGGGAGCTGGAGCAGTGGGCAGAGGCCCAGGGCAAAATGCTACAGCTCGGCTGTGTTGCTGTCACCAGCTCCTCATCCCAACAAAACCCATGTTACAGTCTGGTAGATAGTGCATTTCTCCAAAGAGAAGGTGTTGCARTCTCCTCCTGGGACAAGGCAGCCCACTGGAGGAAGGGAGGAAGCTCCCTGAAGCAAGTGCAGTCCCAGYGTGTGAGACAACAGGGTGTAGGGAGGCTGGGGTGCTGGGAAGGGGGGAAGGTATGCGGTGGGAAAGGTGAAGGGAAGTGGTGCACAGAGCAGAATGGGAAAAGGGGCCAGGAGCCAAGCGGCAACACGAGAGGTGCCTGGGACTCCAAGCACCATCCCGGTCAGACCGCAGGGCGCCCCAAGGTGCCTGTGAGAAAGATAGAAATGKCAAGAGGAATTACTTGTAGGTGGTACTGCGTGGAAAAGAGTCATCTGTGGGGAAGTCAGGAGGCAGATACAGTGTTTTTACAGGTAGACATGACATTATGGTTCTCAAGGTGCTTTTCTACTCCCTACTATCACCTCTGCTTTTAAGAGGTGAGTCCAGTTCATCACTCAGGAGCCAGTTTTGTTTCAAGGATTAGTTTGTGTTGATGGAGATGAGTATAAAAGTTGCTCCACACTGCAACTTTTGGATATGTGCAGTTAGGAAGGAATGAAACTACTTGCTCCATTCTGCTTGTTGTTCCTCAGTCCTCTTGGCCTGTCCTGTGTGGTGATAAATCACTTCCACGGCGTGTGCAGGCTCTGCAGGCATCACTGGAGGTTTCCGCTGCGGTGTGTGTCTCAAGCTGTGCTATTCTGGCCCCCACTTAACTGTGGACGTAAGAGAGGATTTCTTAGAGGATCTAAGTTAAAACAGTTAAAAATAATACCCATTATGTATCTGTATCCCAAGATGCAGGCTCTTTGACTAAACAAGCTGAAAAAAGTGTTGCTACGGACTGGAAAAAAAAATTGACTCCAGAGCAATTCTATGTCACAAGAGAAAAAGGAACGGAACCGGTAAGCAAAACGCTTTGCAAGCATTAGCTCATTCTGTGCTGTCTCAGAATTTTCTTTAGGAGAGTTCCTTACTCAGTTGCTGAACAGGTTTTCCCCTGCTTTTCTATGGATGAAGGCTCTGCCAGGAATATTAACTGCTGGAATTTTTTCTGCCCCAGACTGGTCTGCAGATGAAAAAAAAAATCTTCATTATTTTTAGGATTTTTTTTTTTTAGTTTTTTTTCTCTGGGCTTATTTTATTGCTAGGGAAAAAAAATGTCTAAGCAAGGCAACTCAGACTTCACTGTAGCAATAATGGAGATCTTTCCAATGGGAAGGAAGAATGAGAATTGTATCTTCCCTGTAGTCTTTTTTTTTTTTTTTTCTTTTTTCCACTGTTCTTAACCTCGTGTAGATCAACTACATGATATTCAGGAGCCTGATGATCCCACGTRTGCCAGCCCACACGCTCACCTAGCCCTGTGCTTTGCTGCCTTCTCTAGCTGAGGCCATGCAACCTCGTGGGTACAGTGCTGGAGTTCCTTAACCAGCAATCAGGGGGATCTGTGCAGCCAAACAGGTGCCTTGGGATTCAACCACGGGAGCTCTGCCATCTTTACCTATGAAATACGGATCTTAATTCCYGACTCCGCAGGGAAGAGCAAAGCTCCTTAGCGGAGCACTTTGAAGTTGTGCGATAAGAGACTTGATCTCTGGGATGCTGCTCATTGCACAAGGCCCTGGAAGGTCGTGGCTCGAGCCGGGTACCTGTGTGATTTATGTATCTGCCTGGTCTGGGAGTTTCGGAGGCAGGAGGGAGTCCTCACTGCTAGCCCAAGGGCATCCTCCCCTTCATTTCTTTAGGCTGCTAATGTTTGTTCTTCAAAGCCCCCCTGCGAAGCTTTGCCTTTGGTTTTTTCCCTCCTGTTTTGAATCTGATTCCTACATGCCTGTTCCAGATGGGGAGCTTTTAAAGACCTGTATTACTACGTTATTAACTTCCTTTTTTTTTCTTTTTTTCTTCTTTTTTTTTTTTTTGGAAAAGCCTTTCAGTGGAATCTATCTGAATAACACAGAACCAGGCATATACTGCTGCGTGTGCTGCAATGCCCCACTCTTCAGGTAACATCCTTCGGATTTCACAGCATCCTTGAAAGGCCCTATCTGTGTCTTCTCATCAGAGGAATAGAAAGCTTGGTTAGGTCACAAAAACAGGCTTTTGGGGGCAGAGTGCTATGCGCTGTGGGTGAATTTTGCAAGATAATTGTGGCAGGACAAGTACATGGTGGCCTTTTTCTTGAGCAGAACAGGGTCTCCAGCGGCCTGGTGACAGCTGTTATGTACCAGGGATTCTGTGTTTTGCTCCTGCCACAGGCAGGCTGCTTTTGGGCTGAAAATAACTSTCTGCTCAGAAAGTCCCTAAGCCACAGGCTTCTACAAAATAAGTGTATTTATGGGTGRGTATCACAGTGTGTTTGCTCTGTTCCTGTGCTCTTCCCTAGTCACTGCTGCTGTTCATGATACTGGGCTAAGGAGAGCTATGCCCTRGTATATGTGGCTGCTGTTGTGTCCCTGTTTGCTGGGTACTGTGGTGATTTGGAGCTAAGACCTCCTCTTCACCCCCTCCCYTTTCTTGCGCCCTAAATTAAATTCCACTCTTTTTGCCTCTTCAGCTACCTCTACTTTCAAAACCTGCCTGTGAAAGACTGTGCTATTAACCTCTGTGCTCTTTAGAATACTATATATTTTGCAACTTCATTAAAGTCTAAGTAAAAGGAAATAGAGTGCCTCCAAGTAGGATATGCAGATGGTGTTCTGCTCTCTGCAACTGAACCAGAAAAGGCATTTCCTCATATTTTTGATCTAGAAAATAGCCTTTATATGTTTCCAACTGAGAGTTCAATGGAATATGGCTAATATGTCCATTTCTGTGAGCACTTTAAAAGGATGTATCATGGATCGGAACTTCGAATAGGAAGCTGAAGAACAATATACATGGAGAGTAAAAAAGGGGACAAATGTATGTCTGTATTAAAAAAAATTAAATGACAAAATTGGAGCCTAATAATTGTGACTAGACACTTTTCCTTTGATCAAGTGTGGAGGACCATGTTACGCAAGCATATGTTTGCTTAAAACAGGTCTTTCTATAGAGGTTTGCTAAAAAAAAATAAGTAAAGCAATTTCTGAAAGTAGTGTGGCATTGCAGAATACTCTGAAGACAAATACAAAACCTACCAAAAAACCATTTGGAAACCAGAGAAATTTTAAATTGCCAAGTTGTGAAAAAGTTGATACTCCCTCAATTTGGGCACTTCTTATATTGGACAAAAGCTACAGTTAGGCCAACATGAAGAGATGAGTACTGAACTGCAGGGAATTGCTTTAGCTACTAGCCTAGTGATAAAACAGCAATATAATCAAACAGCCGTGCTGCATTTTGCAGGATCCTGCTGCAGGAGAATATAGGCACTTTTGTTTGAAGCATAAAATAATACTAAATCACAAAGTTTCATACAGGGTAAAGTAACATTAAAAAAATAAGAAATTTGAAAATTGTTAGCATTCAAAAATAGGCTGAAAATATTTTTCCATGAATGCATTGTGTTACGAAGGACACTAAAATCAGAAAAAAAATGGCATTTGATAGGAGATTGATCGTCTTTATTTCCTAGTGCATTAAAAATGTCCTTTCTTTTACAAATATATTAGGGCATTAGCCACAGTTAAACTCCAAGCATTTCCTCCTTTCTYCCTAGGCATCTATATATGTTTATATGTTTATACCATAATTTGCTACGGTATACTAATTTGAAAGGGTTAGAAATAGATGGAGCAAAAAGCTAAACTTTATGGGTAGCAAATTGCGTGATTTAATGAAATCTCAAACCCTGGGCRAACCGTACATCTACAGCTGAGTCTCATAGAGCAAGAAGCACTTTTCAGAATTACCTGGATTCCATCCAGGATGACTGAAATAGGGATCAAAGTAAATGACATGTGCGGGGGGAATGGTGTGTCGAAGGCTAATCTAATGCATATGTTTAGGGAAAGTCCATTTATCCATAAATTAAGTGGTGAAATACTTCAAAGGACAAATGTGATCTCGAACAGCAATATTTGGGGGTACTAAAATGTTTCTATTAGGGAATCTAAGTGATATTCCTGTTAGTAAAACCACACAGAAATGATTTCTGTTGAGAGCTACTTTAGCAGCTCAGAGGATTGATCCTTCAGCAGCAGAGACTTTTCTTGACTTCACTAGATTTCAGAGTGGCTTCTGTGTATTAGAAGGATCAGGAACAGAGGTATCTTTGGATCAGTAAATGAAGAATCCTGACTGAAGTCTTTTTGAAAATGCTAAATCTGTTAATTCTGTAATACTGGTATGGTTTACATTATTACATTTTTAAGCCTTTGACCAGCTTGTTTATCTTGTCTTTCTAAAACACATTGTAAGTAAGATTTTCAGTGTGCTTTTCAGGCATATTAATATACTGCCAAAATACACATTATTCTCTTCACTGCRTATTTTGCCTTCAGTTATGCATGTTGAGTCATTCAGCAGTCCCGTACACCCTGGTAGTTACCRGTGGTGTTGAGGTCTCCATCTACCACTAGGTGCCAGTAAGAGCATTGGTTTTGTARAGCGAGGAACATGGGCTGGAACCCGGGCAACCTGGGGACAACTGGTGTGGTTGCTCTCCAGGCCACTTATCTTAATGGTGCGAGAGCTTCCTGGTGTGCAAGGGTGTGCTCATGTCTTGCCTTCAAAGTCACAGTAGGTCACTATACTCTAAATAAGAGTATTTCTCGCTGTTAAAATTTTAAAGAGGAGGACTTTTTTATTTCTACATGGTTCAGCCTGGAGATATTTTCTGGTCAGAATTTACAATACACTCAAGTTTTAATATGCAGCCAAACTGGATTGCTAGGCCTGTGTATTAACAGCAGGGGTCCACAAGGCAACAGTCTGTAGTATCTTCATCTCGTGGCTGTGGGTTTCTCCAGGGAACACCAGACCTCTCTGCTACCAGATTTCTTCTTTGCTTGATGGAAGTTTTGAGGAAAGCTCCATTTGATTTACCAGCCTATTCTGATATCGGAGTCACTGTGCAGTCTGCAGGCAGAAGCCATCATGAGACAAGAACCAGRCCTAAGGGGCCAGCCTAATGGTTTACCACGTTCATTCTGGTTTTGTGTTTCTTTGAAGCTCCGTTCCCCAAGGCTCTGCTGTGTTGAGCCAGGCTTTGAACTGCAACTTTATAAATGCAACTCGGCTACCAGTATGCTCAGATATTAGAAAAACATTTTTTCATGCTTTATAAAATGCTAAACTGTCAGTGAAATAGAAATAATGAGGCAAAAGCTCCAACTGCAGCCTGATCAAGAATTGTGGGCTAGGTAAGTATCAAGAATATGGAAAACAAGTTCGAGCACAGTCTGATGCCAGTAAGAGTATTTCCACTGTGCTAAATACTACTAAAAATTCTACAAGATAGGAATGAAGAAATAAAGGTTATTGCTGAAAGCAAAGCTTTTGTAATATCTTTGGTCTTAATTAACAAGAATACCTGGTTTCTGTTACAGTTCAGAAAAGAAGTACAATTCTGGGACTGGATGGCCGTCTTTTTCCGAGGCTTATGGTACTTGTGGCAGAGATGAAAGTAATACCAATATCATGAGGAAACCAGATGACTCGCTGGGATCAACAAGGACTGAAGTTGTCTGCAAACAGGTATATTTATTTTGGAGGTGAGGTCCAAGATCACTGGACATCCAAATCTTAGCAAATATGTTTTATTTGTATCCATGAATGAATCCACCAAACAGTAGTGAGAATTATTAGATATTGCAAATATTCTCTTTCACTTGTTGGCATCACATATACGGGAAAAGTTCCAAGTATCAAATGTAGACAGTTAGTTTTGAATCAAGAAGGTGATGTGACTGAGGAGAGCATCCTTGTTTAAATACTGCCAGYGGCTGGAATTTGTACAGAAAATGCACTCGGGGAACAGCAAGTGAGTTGCAGTAAGTGAGGACAAACAACAGGAAGGAACTTGCAGATTTAGTGCATCCATCAGCTCCCTTACAGGATCCGTGCCTCCTGATACAGTCTGTGTTTGTTTGCTCACACTCTGCTTAAAATACAGTGATAGAGGCCCCGCAAGCTCACTAGATAATCAGTTCTAATGCTAGAAAGATTAGATATAAAAAAAAMCCAAAGATTTGACTTGCTCTTGTCTGTTTGTTTGGAGACTGATGTTTATTCACTGACCAAAAGTGACTGCTTGAGAATTCATATCTAGTCTAACTAGTCCCAAAAGATTTCCTGCCATCTGTGCAATTCATCACTGGATTCACYCCCAAATTCCTTTATTCAGGATAGCACATATCTCGATGCAATGTACAAGCAACTCGGTTGAGTGTCGTTGTCACAACTGGTGCTCCTGTTGTGGGCCAGCTTTACAGACAAGCAGTCGGTTCCTTATGCTGTGCTGTGCATTCTCCTGTGTGTTGTCTTCTCCAGCAGGCACCTGCCATGTACCCTCTAATGTGTTAATGTCTTTATTTTGTCCATTAACTCCGTGATCTGGCTCCAGTCAGAAATATCCTGTGTTTAGTTCACGTGTTTAATGTGTTTAATGTGTTTAATGTGTTTAGTGGCCTTTAAATGCCTCTCCTGAACACTCTTGGGCTAAACACCACTATATACTGTCCACTGTCCATCAGCCATACTCTCCACCTCCTTCATATGTTCAGATACAAATACTGCTTAAATATATATATTTTAGGCCTTCACAGCATTGCTTTGGTTTACAGAGGCTAAACTGATTTCAAACTAACCCATCTCTTAATGGCTTATTGTTTCAAATCCTTGTCAGACATTTTTATAAGCATTACTCTATKGCCATCACTCAAAGCATCTTTGGAGACACTCTATATCTGCTCAGCTGCCCTTGTTAGAAGAGTGGCCTGCAATTAAGATCTGTGAATTGATCGTTTTCCCTGCAAGTTTTATTCTGGTCCCAGAGTTTGTCCTTTGAAAGAGGAAAGTCCTTTCTCAGAATCTTCTCAGTGGTGGCCAGTGAAGGACAAGGGGCAATGGATGCAAGTTGACACATAGTTGAACACGGGAAGTTCCATCTCCAGGTGAGGAAGAACTTCTTCACTGTGAGGGAGACAGAGCCCAGGAACAGGCTGCCCAAGGAGGCTGTGGAGTCTCCTTCTCTGGAGATCTTCCAAACCCACCTGRATGGGACCCATTGCTCTGGGTGTCCCTGCTGGAGCAGAGGGGTTGGACTAGATGATCTCTAGAGGTTCCTTCCAAACTCAACCATTCTATGATTCTGTGGTCTTTGATACCCCACAAGGAGAGGCGAGAGAAACTGCTCTCCTCCCTCTCAGTGGTCAGCCCTGCCATAGCAGGACGCGCAGCGCTGCGGGCTGCAGAAACCTGTGTCTGAGAAGCTGGTGCTGGAGATGGCTCTTTCTGTTGCAGTGTCACGCGCACCTGGGCCATGTGTTTGATGATGGTCCTGCACCTTCTGGGCAGCGATTCTGCATCAACAGTGTCTCGCTGAGCTTCAAACCAGGCTGCAGTCRGTAGGAGATGGATCTTTGTGGCTTCTTTTTACTGTTCATACAATAAACAAGAGAAATAAATAAACAGAGAAAAGCAATATTTTTAAATRAAGCTCAAATTTGAGTTCCTTATAATTTTGCAGTGTTCTTTATATTAGTATTGATAAAATACTTATTTTTGTGATATATGTTTGGCAATCTGCCTTTTCATGGTCCACARGCAATGATGTAAGCACTGGTGTTTGCTGTAATTCTTCATTAAAAAAGAAAAAAAAGTGTGATAATCCATAGGCAGATTCATAGCTGTCATCATAACTGCACTGAGAATGTTGAAATGAGATGCCTTCCTGAAGCTGGCTTTGCCTATGCTGAACTGAACATGTTAAAGACATTCGWTGTGGCACCCAGGAATACAGGTAGACACTGCTGATCATGCCAGAGCTTTTACTTCCACATCTTGACTCCATATTCTTGTAAAGAAAAGCAAAAAAACCAAGTAAGGTTTGTGAGGGTTTTGGTTTTTTTTATTTCCTCTCTGATTCGTCTCCCTCCTCTAATGTGAGAGACATTTGGCCACATCAGTCACTTTTCTGTGAACCATAAAAGCAAATTCTGAAGTGGGGCATAATTTAAAACTATTCTGGGAAATGGAACCAGTGGAGACCTGGAYTCTTTCTTCTTTAAATCAATGACTTTGATTCCATGAACAATAGCAGACCYCAAGTAGGGTAGAAACTTTCTGTCAGAGAAACATCACTATAACAATGTAATGATTGGTGTAATATCTCCTGACTTCTGCAATCACTTGTGTACTTCAGAATCTCAAAAAAGAATGTGAATTTTTCTGTATTTGGGGGTAAAAGCAACACTTAATAAAATGTTCAATAAAATGACCCTGTCATTAAAAATGTGCCTGGTCAGCCCTTCATTGTACAAGTTTGTAAATACTTTCGTATTGTGCCAAGAATTGTCACCCTGGTTTGCTCTAAGAGGAAAATAAATCATACATGGGTTAAATTGATCTTTCCTGCTTTGTGATTTTTTTTCACAGAAAATAATCTTKGAGACAGAACATCGGCTTCACTAAAGTGGCTGGGTTTAAATGCTTCCCTGCTGAGAGTTACTAGGCAACATCTCATTTGGTTTCACCTATAACAGGCTGTTTCCATTCTCCCTATTCTGGCCATCTAAGTAATAAAAAGGGTGTGTACATTTACTTGGCCTTCTGTGGCCTAGCTTAGCCTTAAACCTGTTTAATGCCTTTAGAAAGTGGGCTTTTGGCGCCCAGAGTTTGCTTTTAATCTTTGTGTCTCGGGCTCTGCAGCGTTTCAGTGCCTGAACTTTCCCTGCAGCGTTTCCTCCCTTCAGAGAACACCACAAGGCCGCGACGGCCGCAGCCRAGCGGGCAGCGCGGCACGAAGGCATCGGAGTGTGAAGCAGCATGAATAAGCGTTGCTGCTGCCGGCCTTTCCTGGTGACAGCCACGTTGTGTCAATAAATTGGTCTGGAGGRGAGAGGACGCGCTGCTTGTGGCGCTGGAGCTGCGCCACGCGCGTGCACGCCTGCGCCAGGACGCTGGGGCCCGGCTGCTCRCGGCTCTGGACACCGGAGTCTCTGCAGGACAAACGTTAACTGCAGCCTGACTGACCTGCACTCGCAGCCCCCGGGGCTTCTTTCTTGGAAGATCCGCTATTAGAAAGATGGGGGATAGGACAAGGGACCTTACAGGTGTCCTTTAGTCAGGCAAGCCCTCCTGTCCCCTCAGTGCCCTCACCTGGAGGGGTTCCCTGCAGAAAGGAGAGTGACCGTAGCCCGGGAGCAGATCGTGTTTGTGTGTTTCCTAAGTATTCTTTAAGTTTCTGAAGTATTCTTTAAGACATGCATGGTCTTTTTGTAAAGAAGAAATGTTCTCTTTTAGAAGAGTATAAATAGGAAGAGAGCTGCCAAAATAAACATTTATCTCTCGGTAGTGCCGAGATCTGTCAGTGGCACCTTCTGAGGATGAGAGTCTGAATGCTRTTCAAATGGAACAGGCACCGGATCTGAAAAAACAAGCGCCCATAGGCAGCCCTGTGTGCAAACTGTGCTCAGTCTGGTTTCACAAATGCAAGTGGTTGTTGGGAGCCGAGTCCTCAGTGAAGCGCAGGCTGTGCAGGCAGAACACGTTCATCCTGCGCCGATGGGCGGCATAGGAACCCGGCTGGCCATGGGACCAGCCTGCTCGCTCACACAGAGCAGCCCCAGGAGCAGTCCTGTCAGGGCCAGGTTTAGCTTGTGCAGGGCTAATTACAGATAACAAATCCATGAACACACCCATATCTTCAAGGATAACGCCTGGCCTGCAGCAAACTGGTATGTTACCAAAGTAACAACGTAAAGCTTAACTATAGTGCCCAGAGTAAMCAGGCACTGTTAGAAAAGCACGAGCAGTAAGCAGGCTCAGTAATCAATCTGCAATAAAAAAAGCAAAATCAACAAAAGCCACTTACCATTTCCAGCCTTCCTCACTGCTGGCAACTTTGCATTAAAACACAACCGTACAATTAAGTAACAGAATTTAGCAGAAGTAAATGGAGGGGGCAGGTAAGGCAAATACGTGGAGCAAATGGGTTATTCTTTAGCAGTCCTTTTCGAAACAGCATATTCAGCAGCCTTGTTTTCTATTGCTTTTGGTCTTMGAGTGCAAGACTGGGGAGAAGGATCACAGTTATCTGCATACAGGATGACTTTCTCTCTTGCAAAGCATTATTACTAGGTCGCTTRTTGGAGAATGGGACGAGATCTGCAGGTATGAAAATGTAAGTCAGTCAACTGTGTCTTTGCTTTGAGCACCCCCCTTTGCTGGCTCCTTATGCTCACGTATGAGCTGAATTTTCTCAGTTTTTAAGATGTATCAGAGCTTCATCCCACCCTGTGCATTGGCTCACACATGTTTAAGGTATGTGCCTGTGCTTTGCCAGTGATCTCTGACTCTGTAACTTCTAAGGGCAGTTTTTCTTCAAATAGAAAGAATTGTGTTCTGTGTTATCTCAAGCTGCTCTGAAACCGAAGAGAAGATGCATTTAGAAATCTGCACAGCCCTTTCCTTGCCCTGATTCTTTCCCATTTCTTCCCTAAAATTTACATCTGTCAGCAAGCAAGGACAGCACATCTAAACAACTGGGGCACTCATGATACCTGCCATAGTAGTCCTGCTTTTACCTTGTACTTCATGCATCTGTTCAGAGTATCTACGTGACACTTTTCGTCTATATTTTACCTTACTACCCAGGCTAGTTTTAGTCCATAAACAGGCTTATTGACATTAGTGGTCTGATTCCCATGTGACATAAACTGTTGGGCATCCAGGACTCTGACTTTAAGCTCCGAGGGACAGGGAACTTCATCATCTTCCTTGGCTGTGGTACCACTCGCAGTAGGACACATCCCAGCTAGATGTCCAAGGCATTATAATAGGATGAACTGATGAAATTCATGATACTATGATAATAATTACATGAACCATCATGAAATTATGATAATAATGGAAGACACTATTAGAGAGTGTCATGAGCTACAAGAGCTCCCCTCTGTACCTACACTAACTTTGCTTTTCCATGATAAAGAGCAGTTGCCTCTCTGAGATGAAAACATTCTGCCAAGCAATTGGAAATTAACATTCCACACTTAACCTGTGAAAAATCTTTTTTTAACACTGCTGTATCATTAAATATGTAGTTTTGATAATAATGTTTTGTTTTCTCTCACTGAGTTTTTAAGTAACCTTATTTTAATGCTAATTTGGGTTTCTACATAGTTGTGAGGAGTTTTTAACATCTTAAATAAATTTTCAAGACTTTCTTCCTCTCTATGACATCTCTACGAGGCAAGTAATTATTCTGTATTTTACCAGGGAACTGCAGACAAGAATTTGATTTGTTCATGATCAAACTTTTAGCCAAGCCAACATTACATCTGCTCAGTTCCTAACAGTGTTCAGATCTTCACATTCTACTTTTTCTAAAGCTTCAGTTGTTACTCAATAAAATCAAGCACATGCTTTTCTAATGCTGGTGGCCAAACCAGAACAAGGCCAGCTAGGTCACAGTAGGTGCATACAGAGCAGTATGTGACCTCTTGAGAGCAGAAGCAGCAAAGACTTGATTACAAAATGGGCAGCTGCATTCCCTGCACCACTGACCATTGCTGTAAAACAGCTCAAATTCCCGCACGTTCCAAGAGAGCAGTGGGTAGCAAGGGCGCAGCGCGGCTTGCTAGGCTTGGTACTAGGAGTTTGTCTGTTCAGGAGCCGACTTCTTCATGGGCACAGATTGAGGAGGGGAGAAGTGCAAGGTACTTTTGTACTGCTGGCAGCTTCACCACGGAGTAACAGTGCTAGAAACCCCGTGGATCCACAGAGGTGCGGTGGTGCACTTCGCTCCGGGACCACGCTCCTTATCATTTGGTTTCTCTCTCAAGGTTATGGAAATCCAGTCTTACTGTGGCCAAACAAGAATAAAAGATGTTTCTTGAAGCAAAAGTAGGGTTTTGCCATCTCCGAACATCATCAACCTGAGCTGGTTCTGGTAGCTACCTCCATGTGGTGTTTGAGAATAAACTGAAGAGTATCTCCAGTGCTACTCAACCTCTGAGCATACTTACATGCTCTGGGTGTCCCTGCTGGAGCAGGTGGGACTAGATGATCTCCAGAGATCCCTTCCAACCTCAGCCATTCTGGGATAAGTGATGCCCAGGCCCTTATAACAGCGCTGATCCACGTGTCCCATCTATCCCTRGGGATATCTGTGGGAAGTTGCTCGCCCACAGGCACCCGGGCAGGACAGGGAAATCTGAGTGTAGGAAGGGTTCTCAGGAGCTCTCCAAGTGTGAGCTGCTGCCAAAACTCACACAGGCAAAGGAGTTTAGAGACAAAGCTCTTTATTGAAGAAGAGCCCGGGTTTTTTWCAAGACAGGAAGAATTTGACTCAAGGCAGGTGTGTCCATGGGGACGGGTTTTAGCAGGGCTAAGGAATGTGTGTGTAAAGGACTGGCAGCTTGCCACAGGAGAAATTCATGCCCATTATTATGCCTTTGTACTGTCTTTCCTTTTGTTCCTGTATTTTGCTTTTCTCTGTGGTATCCCTCCTTCTTTTGGAATCCCTTTGTAACATCTCCCTGGCCCCTTGGCTTCACCCAGCCTCACCTGGGGCCTGAACTCTGCTGGTCTCAGCTCTGAGCTTGCTCCTGCTCCTGACCCGCGGCCACGTGCCCACATCAGCTCGCTGCCTCCGCACATGCAGTTTGTCAGCACCTGCAGACCGGCTTCCTGGAAAGGAAAGGGACCCAGGAACAGGGCTGGAGTCACAGGAGCACAATGAGCTCCAGTGTCCTCCCCTCCACGGGGAGTCACCGCTAGGAGTTACAGCTGTGGGCAGGTGGATTGGCTGTGCGTAGAGGATGACACTGAGGGAGCTCCCAGTGCTCACCCGGGAACGGAGGGCCGGAGATCAACCCCTGCTGATGTGACAGGGGACACCCCTGGGGGACAATTCTGGCAGAGCCCAAGGAGGCTTCTGCGTTTTCTAGCGTTGCTGAAGGAGAAAGCCTTGTGAAGAGCAAAGATCCAGGCAGAGGCAGAAGCAGGTGTTCCTGCTTGGGAAGTTCAGGAGCTTGACCATGCCGTCAATCAGTACACCAGGTGCAAAGCCAACCCTCACACATGCCCCAGAAATGACCCTTTTCCCAATCCAGAAGATCCCTGCTCCCTATTTTAGGCTTTACATTACCTCTTCTCCTGGGCCCCTCCTGAATGCACTTGGTTATTCAAGCTTGGGCCCATTATGAACAAGGTCATTAAACCTTGTCATGTACAATATGTCTAGCTGGAGTTTCCTCTTTGGGTCCCCAGGGAAGGAAGGGGCGGGGAGGGATGGGAAAAGAAAAAAAGGAAAAAAAAAGGAAGGGAAAAAAAAAAAAAAAAAAGGCTTCTATGACACTTCTCCTTGGCAATAGTTCAAATAACCTCTGCCTTTGGGCTTGGTCTGTAAGGGTATTTTCCAAAAACCGATGACATGTAACTTTCTGTGTATGACCTTGTAGCCCTTGCTTTACTTTTATGAATGAATCTCTATTAAAAGCAGGGGGTAAATCTATTTCCTTTGTCCTTCTTTCAGTTTACAAATTTGTCTTCTCCTATAGCCAGCTGTTAAAAGATTGGTTCTGCCCCTGCTTTCACCTTTGCTGTTCTATCAGCAGAGACGTCAAACCGAGGGCCTGACCACTCGGTRTTGAAGATCCATGGCTCCTTTTGTAAGGCAGTGGGCTGGCCAGCTCTAGACTCTCCACACTGCCTCGCCTAACAGTTTAAGTTAGCCTCTCAGAGCCCCATCTGCCAGGTGTATCTGACCTGAGCAATGAACAGCTTCTGTGCTCTAATTCCRGGGTGACAGCAGTGAAGCAGCAGGTGAAAGAAACTCTGTATTCTGACTCAKGAGCACCACTGAGAGGCTTAAATTTTTACCTCTTGCTTGACATCCACAGATGAAGATGTTGTAGAAATGTTTACAATGGCTTATTATTTTGGTTCTGTTGATATTCTTATTTCTACTACCCCTTCCTGATTTAGTTTCCTTCTGTAGGATTCCACCTTCTTGCTCAAGAATAGGGGAAAAAAYGTCCATAAAAATGTTGCCTACAACAGAGATATTGAATGAACTGCTCCAAAGATGACTCAGAGCAAAACCTGCCAACTCTTCTGATGAAATGGTGTTTAGCTAGGCCATTGAATACTTCCTTCCAGATACTTAGCATGGATCAGCTGTGGTTAGATGTGCTTGTGAGTTCCCACCCACTACAAGAAGGCTGGAGAAGGAAAAATCAGAGTATTTGCTGGGAGCGTAGAGAGGGGTGCTGGGGGATGTGATGTGGGCAGGATTATGAGGCTGGGCTGATGCTGCAGCAGGAAGAACTCGGGTGAGGGAACAGGGCACAGGTAGGGACGTAGAATGAAAGAGCAGACATGCGGGAGGTGGTTTACTGGTTGAGAAAGGTCAGGGATAGATTTGGGAGCTGCTCTGGGAAGTTGGGCAGATGCTTTCTGAAGACATATGAGTAGTGACTGTTCAAAGTTACCTCAAGATACACTTTAAAAATAAAATTTAAAATCCCAGAATAATCTAACAATTTTCCCTCAGAGTAGCTCACATGGCTGCTCTGTAGTGACATCTAGGGTACATTTGCTTTCAGCCCTGCTGCAAGTTCAGATCTCCTAAACAGCTTCGCCCAAATAGATGAGATGGATTTGCTTTCTCTTCCAATCCTGGCATGTACCATTGCCAGTATTACAGTCCTTCTCCACATAATGCCTTAGGTGGGGCATGTACAGAGAGAAGAGGCCTGTTATCTACATTTTGCTGTTGCATCAAAGGAAGTTGCAGATGCTCCGTATGGATCTGATCCAATACTCTTTGAAGTCAATGAAAACCCTTCTGTCAACCTCTCATTCAGGTCCCCTCTCTCCTTATGCAAATCGTGGTTTGTTTTGTGTGCGTCTCCAACAAAATCAACATGTTTCTCCTTTGTGGAACCTGATCCAAACCTTTCAGAATTCTTGACATTCTCCTGTTCTGAGGAAGCATAATGTGAAAGCAGATTAGAGCGGTCCAAACAGAGAGAAGCAAGCCCTGACCCTGCAAACCTGTGGAAGGGCCACTTACAGAAAACTATTACCAACTGACTGTAGTACGACTGCTCACCTGGGTAAGAGCCAGAAGGCACAGGCCTTGGACAGCGACCTGCTGAAAATCAGACACAACACAAAAAAATGCAGACCACTTGACAGCTGAAGGTTGCCAGGAAGCCAAGCTGGAAAGAGCTGTCCAAGCCTAAAATGAAATAACTTGAATTTCAAAAAAAAAAAAAAAAAAAAGAGAGGTGTAGGTGGAAGCTGAGAGCACAAAGCCCTCAGGGCAAAGCTGTTGAAATAAGAGACCAAAATTCATGGAAGAAGCCAAAACTAAAAAGTGTGCAGCCCTATTTGTAATGACTGAGATGCAATCGCAACACGCTGTGCCTTTTAAGCTAGTCCTTATGTATTCATGTGCCAACAGCCCCCCTCTTTTAACAATTAAAAAACTGAGATACAGATTAAAGCGATAGCAGGTGGCAATCTAATTGCTATCAGTCTTCTATCCGAACATCTCGTTTGTCTTATCAGCTCACAGCAGCTGGCCCTCAGCCCTGTTTATCCCCWTCACGGCAGGTTCAAAGAAGGTAGGACCGTGGTGGCCACGCATGTGGACCCCCGCCAGGGAGGAGCGGGACGCCCAGGTGCCGCGGTCTGCAGCGGTGCTCGCCGCTGTTCAGCGGATGAGGGAGCAAAGGGAGGCTCCATGGTGCCTCTTTTGCTCAACAGGCTTCATCCAGAGCTGGACATCAGCAAGGCGCAGCRGCAGCAGCCCTGCAAACAGCAAGTGTTGAGCTGCATCCTTCCGATAGCATGAATAATAAAGCAAATTTCAACTCCTCTCAGGGCTGTTTTAGTGGTACTAGTAACAACACTTAATCTCAACATGCTTTTTTTGTCATAGCAAGCTATCCTTTTTTTCCCATTATATCCTGAGCACCAGCGGGGGTGTAAGTCGGTGTCTTGCTATGCCGTACATGGCTGCATGTTTCAAWCTCACTTCCCCGCGCTGGTGGCTGCTGACACAAGGGGCACGGAGCGGCCAGTGACGGGCACGGCCTTTCCCTCGTCAGCCGGGGCCGGGTGTCCGCGCCAGCGCTGTGGGAAGCCGGGGCTGCCCCGGGCTGGGCCGTTAGTGCCATGAGGGGCCGCCCGCCATCACGGGYCGCCGCCGCGCCGCGCTGCGCCACAAGATGGCGGCAGAGACCCGGTGTGCGGAGGSGTCGCGGCTGCTCCTGTGCTAGCGAGGCGAGCAGTTTTCATGAGACTCGGTCCTCTCGTATGGTCGGCGACCATAATAGGGGGTTGTGTCGCAAAATGCGCTCATCTTTCCTCCGCACCTCGCTGCGTAGTCCCTCAAGAGGTGCTGCTTCTGGTGGCAGCTCCTCACCACCTCCGCGCTCACGCCACATAGGAAGGTGACACTTGCAGAGTGAGGATGCCACCCATCACAAATGCTGCGTTTCCAAAAGGTGACCAGTAAAAACAGCACCTTGAAAGCAAAATGAGATATCCCTGAAAATGGCAGTAGGAGATCTGTCCAGGATACGAGTAAAGTGAATATGATAAAGTGAATATTTTGAAAGGAAAAAAAAAAAATTGGTCACGCTGTAAATCTTTGAGATGTCTCTGTTTGCACCCATGATAACCGTGCGGGTGTTTGGCAGCCTGGCCTTCCACAGCTTCCATCTTGAACACAACACACTCCAGCCTAGAAGTGCAGGGTCGAGGCATAGATTTGTCTGCAGTTAATGTTCCCATCTTCTTCGAATGGGCATCAGCCTTTGGAGTTAAAGGCAGAGACGTACCTGTCTGCTGGCATTTGGCTGGAGGACAGGAGCATGTGACTAAAAATGCAGACAGGCAGCTCTTGAGTGGGGATGGAGAAGAGGGAGCGAGGTGGCCAGTGAAGGGAGGTGGCACCAGGAGCCTTGGTGTCAAGGGCGGGGAGGAGTGTAGGACAGGGAGGGACTGAGGAGCTATWTGGGGTGAAGTGATGGGGATAAGGGGGTTAGTAGGTAAGTGGGATTGGTGAGGAAAGAGATCCAATCTCCCCAAGGATTCAGTAGAACAGATAATTTGGATCCAATTTTATGCCTTAGGATATTTTTGCTACTATTATACTTCAAAGCACGGGGATATGTACCCCAATTAAACTCAGATTGCCTTTGATAGCAGAAAAGCACTAGCAATGCCATAACCACATACACACCTTGAAATCTGTCCCTCAGCAGCTATACCCACAACTGCAGACCCCAGAATCTGAAATACAGGCAGGCAGCATCTCTGCCCCACGAAGAGAGGAAAATCTGGGGTGGGAATAACCGGCAGAAGCCCTGGGAATGCAGGAGCTGCACCGCAAGGTCGTGCGGGGGGATTGACACGAATAGTGGCATGGCATAAAGAGGGCACTGGATTCACACGCGCTCCCCCTCGGGCCTTATGCGCCCGCGCAGGGCCAGCTCTCGCTGCCCAGCTTGGCAGCCTTAATTAAGGGATTCCCACTGCCCGGGAACAGGTGCCACCCCACCCAAACAACAAGGCTGGCAGACAGCAGAGAGCAAATAGGCCTAAATCCCTGCCCTGCACATTGCAGTGGTGAGCTGGGACAGGTGGCCCGGGGTAATTCGCCTGCAGTCCTCACGCTAGAGTGGGAAACTACAGCAGCTCGTTTGGATCCACATCTATGTGTTAAGCGATAACTCCTTGTGGGCTTTATCTCTGTAGAAGCTGGTGGGGGCACRGATTAAAGCAAACAGTCTGTATGTTACCGGTAATTGAATTATTCCTACAAATTCCTGACAGCTTGCAAACGAAGGTACTTACTGGGGAGATGTTACTTTCTCCAGCTACCCCATCCTTGCCAATCTTGTCTATTTATTGTTCACTTCTTTAGCTGTAATTGATCAGAAAGATCTTGTATCTTTATGCCTGGACATGCATGCAGCTCAGACCCTTGGATTTACAGTGCTAATGTGCCTTTAGGACGTGATATGTTCAGTGGAAATCTTGAGTAACCCAAGTAGCCCGAAAGGAAGTAATTGTCCTCTAATAATCTTTGATGTTTTCTTACATTACTGTGTTTGTGATTTTTCCATTAGATGTGTCCTGCCATCACTTTCTTGACTGTTGATCTGGGAGAAAGGTGTAATACAGCTCAGGACAAAGGGAGCACAGGTGAGATTCCAGAGTTGTATTGTGCTCTGAATGGTGCATCACAGCTTCTGTCCAGCTGACCACGGATGGGCACCCCTGCTTTCCTGTGGTTATCCTCACAGCTTTCCTGTGGTTATCCTCACAGCTAATGTGAGCCAATGAAAGATTGTGGTCTTCATTTAATAAATAGAGCTGATCTATCAGAGCTTAAATTTCTCCCACTGAACAGAAGCTCTCGAGGTTTAGTGAGAGCAGATTCTCTTGGCAACAAGAGACCTGTAAGTGTCTAAGAGTACTCCAGATTTTGGGGCACTTTGATGTAATTCGTTTCCTACCTTGGGCACCTCAAGTGGTACCAAAAGTCAAACAAAATAAGCCTGAGCCAGCCTGGGTCTCCTTGGTAGTTCAAAAGCTCTGCTTAGGTATCCAGACCTTTAGATGTTAGAATGACTTGAAAAACATGTAGCTGCCTAAATATTAGGTCTGTAAATTAAAGTTGCTTTTTTTAAGAGCGAATCCTTCTATTGCCTGTTTTCAGTGGAAARTTACTGGTGTCTCCAAAGATCGACTGGCTCCATCTTAAGAAAGATTTTTCCTGAGGATGTTTTTTATACCCACCTTTCTCATTTGGCTATTAATTAACTTATACTTAGGGAATCAGTTGTCTAAACACAGATATCCTGTCCCATTTCAGTTGCTCTCAGGAATTCCCTAAGGTTTCTACTGTGCTTCCAGAAAGATGCAGGTGTCCTTTGGATGCTGTATCATATCTGTGAACCCCAGTACAAGTCTTGGATACTGTGTTGTACCTAGACACTGCTGTGCCAGGACCTGAATCCCCTTCCTAATTAGTGTCCAGTTTTCAACTGACTGATGTTAGAGGCAGTGACTCCCAACCTAAGGGATTTGCTCGAGGTCACACGGGGTGTCCATGCTAGAAGCATGTGTTTACAAGCTCAAAAAAAAAGAAAAAGAAAAAAAGGATCTTGGGAATCAAATCCATCAGTGTAACCACGATAATGAGAGCCAATTATTAATCAATTTGTAAGCACACAAGTGATAAGGCAATAGAACATATCAATATGGATTAATCGAGAATATATCACTTCAAATTATTCCGTGTCCTTATTTGAAGGACTAATTAGCCAAGTGTATAAAGAGGATAGACATGATATATATGTTAGCTTTGTTAGTGTCAAAAGCCTTACTCTTCTTACAAACAAAACTGGATAATGAGGTCTAAATGAAACCAGCATTAGGATGAGTGCATAGTGATTGAAACCAAACTGAAGCACTTATCAGGAGTTCCCTATCAAAGTTGCTAGTGGGATCCTGCAGGTATCTGTCATGGCCCCAGTTTATCGCCATCTTTTCCACAATAAATTGGTTACTGGAAAGTGGAGAAGTTAATAAAGCTCCTGATAATAGCACTGGCTGGGAGAGATTGCTTTGGAGAACAGAATCAGAACTCAAATTGATCTTCACAGATTGGAGGGTTTATCTGAAATCAATAAGCTGCACTGTAGTAAAGACAAGTGTAAAATGCARTCTTAGGACAAAAGAGATGTCAAAAGCACATTTGTAAAGTGGGGAATAACTGATAAGACAGTAGTACAGCAGGAATGGATTGTCAGGCTGTTGTGAACTACATATTAGATAAAACTGGATCAAAACGGATCATTTGCAGAAAAACAAATGTCTTTTGGGGATATATTGTCAACAATGTTTTGGGTAAAATACTGAGGTAATTATTCTGCTCTACTTGTCACTGGTGAAGTATTTAGCTCAAGTGCCAGTTCTGGACATGGCACTTGAAGAAAAATATTAGAACACAGTGAGAGATTAGTAGAGAATAACAAAAGAGATTTTTTTCAAAGGAGAATAGATTTGTTTAGCCTCAAAAAGAGATCACTGGGAGGAGATATGATAACAACCTTCAGTATAAGAAGATTGTCCTTCTTTTAGAGGAGAATGAACAATATTCTCCCCTGCCTGCTAGGAAGGTGAACCCTGGAGCAGAGGTACCAGGACAGGTAAAACGCTACAACTCATATGTGGACATAATTCCAGAGAAACTGCAGCATCTCCTTATATAGATGTTTTTCATGTCCCTGGGTTGGTTAATAATTAGCCTCAAAGATAAAAGGCTCAGGGCTAAATGGATGCAGAGATGTGATTTTGCAATGGCTAAACTGTAGGCACTGGGCAGCAACCCCAAGGCTCACAGTATGGTGAGAGGCAGGTGATCAGCAAACAGTGCAGCAAGCTCTGCCAGGAGCCCGCGGATGCTGCAAGACATTTGGCTCCAGCCTGGAGGAGACCCTGCCTGAACTTAGAAGTGGAGATCGGAGGGGCTTCGCTGGAGATCCCTTCSTGGAACTGGGCACCCAAGGAGAACCCTCCTTTGCTAAAGATCATCAGGGTAATTTTCTCATCCTATTTACAGCCAAGACTGTTCAGCARAACATGAACTACGTAGGACGTCTTTCACTTAAGACTTGGGTCTTACTAAATAGTACTTACTAATGTAAATAAAACAACTTGCTGTTTGATTTCTAAAAAGCCATTATAAAAAATCAAATTAGTGAAAAGAAATCTATCAGGAGCTATTAGATGTAGAGAAACAGCCCACAGCACAAGAAGTCTCTGAGTCCWTGTCCACTGCCACAGACTGGTGAGGAACTAGCTGGGCTTGTGTCATCCTTCAGACACATGAGCCTAGTACAGCCCTCTCCTTGTTCTTATGGATTCGATAGGACTATTTCATGAACAATTTCAGAAATAAAGACTAAATCTTTTAATGACGTCTAACAACATCACACAAAAAGAAAACCATCCTGACACTGATGAGGTCTGGAAAGTCCTCAAAAGCAACCCAAGGAATCTGAATACCAGAGTGACAAGGAAGGAGTGAAGGGTAATGAGGAAAACTCAGGCATTTGGGATGTGCTGTACAACTGTGTACTGTGACTGTGGTATCAGTAGTCCTTGCTGAGCAGAGGAGGAAAAACACTTTAGAGCACTAGTTAAGGACAAAGTGGCTACGAGCCACTGAAGGAACATGGCCATGGAAAGGGTAAATATAACCTTGGCTGTACCAAGAGAAGGGTTTTGGCAGACAGGCGGGTGCTGATAGCTGCGAGCACTCTCCTACGTGCAGTTATAATCCTGGTTGTCCCGCAAGATCAATATGCACTGCGAAAAGGCCAAGGAAAAGTGATTTGGGAATACAGAAGCAGGGTGTCTAAATACTGAGCTTACTTCTCTTGGCCTAGCAAAATGAGAGCAGAGAAGGAGCATGGCTACTGTATTTAAGCCAAAGGGAAAATCCCATGGAAGTAGAGAGAGATCTTTATTGCAGCAACACTTGCACAATAGCAAATGGGAATAAGCCAAGAAGGAAAAAATAAAGAGAGGAAAAAAGAAAACAGGAGTCTCTGGTCCATGAAAAGAAGTGATGAGAAGAAAACCCTCTTATTTCCAAATAATTTAGAGTTTGATCTATTTATGGAAGGGAGAGAATAACATGGTTGACTACAGGACTGGAAAAATGTCCTCTTATCCCAGTGGGACAATGCTCTTGCCCATGAGAGATTGTCACGAACCAAAAGTTGAAGAGCTTCCTTACTGCTGATGCTAGGGAGGCTTATTATCCTTTTTTTGTTTGTTTGTTTTTTAAATGTTATTTAATATTTCTTATCAATTGCCACCTGATTTGTTGTCTACAGCCCTTCCTCAGTCACAATGCCAGTCTTTGATTGTTTACAGTTGTGAGTAATCCTCCAGGACAGAGAATTATGAGGATCTGCTATAAGGGAATCATTCCACCTCCTCATCAGTGGCTTTGCAAAATGGAAAAAAAATGCCCACACTACCCATGCTTCCCACCCTACCTTTGCTGCCCACGCTGCCCATCCTGGCCACACTACCCACCCTGCCTTCACTGCCCGCATACCCACATCGCTCACACTGACTATCCTGCCTGCCCTGGCCACGCTGCCCATGTTGCCAACACTGCCCACCCTGGCCACCTTGCCCATGCTACCTGCTCTGCCTACCCTTCCCACCCTACCTATCCGGACCACACTACCTACTCTACGCACCCTGCCTACACCACCCACCCTGACCACAGTACCTATCCTACCTACCCTACCCACCCTGCCCACCTTGACCACACCACCCACCCTGACTGCAGTACCTACACTTCCCCTACCCTACCCAGCCTACCCACGCTGCCCACACTGCAACCAACCCACACTGCTGGGCATCCATCCCCAAGGCCGCCTCACTCGCACCTGAAAGCCCCGGCAATGAGACCAGCCCATGGCCACGGTGCCGGGCGGCCTGCGTGGCCTGCACGTTCGCCCATGATCCTTGAACCCGGCTCTCCCCCTTGATTTAAATGATATTAGCTTTGAACCCTTCCATTGTCAGGCCAATTTAGAAGCTGATGAAACAGTAAATTGTTAGTGGAATCGGAGGCAGCTTTGTGCTCTGCCAAGCAGGTGCCTGGCGGTTTTAGTCAGGGATTGGTAAATTTACAAGAGTGCAGCGGACGTGCCCTCCCCAGGCTATTGTGAAATTCAGGAGCGAACAAAGGGGAACGTGAATATTCACACAGGCGCCTTTCAGCGTGTGGCATTGCTCTGCAACGTTTAAAGCACTTTCTTTTTCTCTTTTGGTTTTGAAAAAAAAAAAACAACAAAAAACAAATTCAGAAAGTACCTGTTTGCGTTGTAAAGCGCATGGAAATCATCCGCGAGCAACCATATAATTTGATTTGCTAGGCAATCTGCGAGGCGATTGCACATCATTTATAATGTTCATTGAGCATTTTGCCTAATTGTGTCTCTTTTTGTAAAGGGAGCGCAGCCCCCTCCCGGCTGCGCGCGGCACAAGTGGCCAGATTCCCATGGACGGCGGCTCCGCCGCGGCCTTCCCAGCGCACGGGCGCGCCTGGCGCGGGGCCGCGCCGCCCCGGAGCGCGCCGCTCCCCGGCCCGCTTCCCGCAGGTGCTGCCCCGGGCCCGTTTCCTCGGGAAGCTGCCCCGGGAAGCGGCCCACGCGCGGGGGGCTGCCCCGCGACCTGTTGCCTCGCCGGGGCAGCGCAGGCGGCGGGGAGCGGGAGCCGGGCAGGGGGCTCCCCCCGTCCGCCGGGGGACGGCCCCGGCCCAGCTGCGCCCGCCCGCCCGCACCTTGCGGGCCGCACCATATAATTTGATTTTCCCCCGTGCCCGCAGATCGATGGCGGCTCATTTGTTACACTCGGCGGCTCCTCGGGCGGCGGAGAAAGGCGGCCCGGGGGGAGCGCTGCCTCCGCGCGCCGCACAAGTGTTGGGATTCCCATGGGCTGCGCTGCTCTCCAGCTTGCCGCGCTGGCACCCCGGCTGCCGGCGGGGCGCGCGCCGTGACCTCCGCCAGCCCGCGCTGACAGCGCCTCAAAGCGGGCGCGTTACGGCGCGTTAGGAGCCGCGCGCCCAGGTACCAGCTCGGAGGGGAGGGCGGACGAGCGGGGCTGCAGGTGCCTCCCGGGCGCGGCTTTGTGGGGCCGCGCGCCCCCCGCGGCGCCGCCACCGGCCCATTAGCGGCGCGGGGTCGGGGAGGGAAAGGGGGGCTGCCCGCCTTATTTTGCCCCCCCTACCAGGGCAGCCCCGTGCGGCCCCCACACTGGTTAGAGCCCTGCACCCGTTAGTGCCTCGCAGCGGTGGGAGACCCCGTGATGTTAGGTCAGTTAGAGCCCAGCTCCTTGTTGGTGCCCCACAGTAGTTGAGTCCCCGCGCTGACGGAGYCCCCAGGGCTCCGTGTGTTCAGGCCTGGGCCAGTTGATGCCCTGCTGCAGCTGGGCCCCGCAGTGACTGGGATGTGAGGGTCAAGCCTAGGATGGTTGCTCTTCCACTTGACATCCCCTGGCTCAGGGAAAGGGCACACACCTGAGCACACACAGCAGGAGAGGACAAAGGYGTGGGAAGCCTAATGAATCTTTCCTGGGCTCAGGGAAACAGAGGCCTTGGAGGCTTGAGCCCTGTCCCTCCTTAGTGACAGTCCCCATGCTCTGGGGGGCAAAACCCGGCACAACTTATCCTCACAGTGCTGGGCATGGCACCCACAGCTGCCCTGCTCGACGGGGGCCTGCGGCTCCTCTGGGCTTCTCCAAGAATAACCTGCCATGGCTGCTGCAGGGTCCTGCAGCTTGGGGTCCTGCCCAGTGTCCTGGGTGCTGCACGAGTCACCACGGCGGCTGCCCACGCAGGTGTCTCCTCGCCCTCAGACGGGAGTATGAAAAGTGTTTGCAGGAAACAAGCAATCCCCAACATTATACAATGCACAACTTTTTAATGAYTGTTTTTAATGACAAAATGAGCTGAGAAAATGCTGTGGTTTTCTATTCATTACAATAGTACATGAAATTGGGAACTGCAATGGGATTTTGTTTTACCACTTTCAGCTATAATTTCTATTGCATGTGTTTGGGACCAACTTGAAATGGCCTTCTAGAAAACTCCTGCTTCCCTTCTCCATCAAAAACAGCATCGCAGTCCACGAGAGATTCCTCATGGGAGACGGTGGGCTTTGTGATTCCACGGGAAGGTCGKACTCTGAATTTGTCCCAGTGTGACCTTAGAGACTTCAGACCTCTAGTTCAAGCAGACAGAGCCACTGGTAGGATGGAGATGAAGACTTGCTAAAGAAAATTAGGTGGTGTCTCCATGCTGGAAATGAGAACACTTCTAGGTGGCAATTTCATGTCCTTTCAACGCCTACAGGTAATGCAATCTAGTGTAAGAACTAGGTTTTAGGTCTAGAAATCTCTTAGCATACCTGTGATTTTTCCCTAGTGTCAGCCGATCAGGTTGGAATAGCACGTACCTTTGAGGGATGGACAGGTTCCCGAGCAAGAGCAACGCGGCGCGGACTGRCAGAGCGGGGCGCGCACCCGGAGAGCGCCCCGTGCCGGGGAAATCCGCGGGGGTTGTTCCCTCTGCGAGGGGTCTCTTCCCGCTAGGAAGCTGCTGCTGCCCTTCCCGGAAAGGCTAATTCCCGACCGAGGGGTCGGGAAGCGGCGCCCGGGGTCACTGCCCCGACCCCGAGCTGGGGGAGCCGCCGGGGAGCGGGGAAGAGGCCGCGCTAAGGACAGACACACGGACGCGGACTCAGGGAGTCGAGCGCAAGGCTGGACCCGCGGAGAGGCTGCGGCGCGGGRCCTGGCCCCTGGGCGGTAGCGCGGGCGCGGAGCCCCAGCCCGTTTCCTTGCGCGGGTGYCCTGCGCGGGTGGCGCCCCGGGCCGCGGCTCGCCCTGCTCCTGCTCCGCGGAAGAGGAGGCTCCCCCCACCTTCCCTCGGGGAACGTTGCGGCGGAGCACGACGGCTGGGGGGCAGGTGAGGCCAAGCCTCGCATCCCCCCTTGCATTGTCCCCCCCATCCCGCTCCCAGCATCGCGCCCCATCTCTAGCCCTTTAGTGGCGGCTGGGGAAACCTGGCAGCCAGGCAGCTGCCAAGGGGGCTTGGCCTGTGAGCACCGACCAGGAGAGGAAGGAAGTGAATCCTCGAGTCCCTTCACTTCTGAGCTCAAGAAACCGAAGTGATGAAGTGTTAGACACTGGATAAATATTTTCTTTGCTGGAGCGCAGCCCTGGGAGCACTCGTTCCCGTTAGCGCTTCGCCAGCCCTCCCGGCGCGGMCGGCGGCGAGTGTCGGCACAAAACGCGTCGCATGCAACGCCTGACCAGAGCAAACACTGAGACGGGGCGTTGCGACACCCGCGGTGCTTGCCCGGCTACGTTTCCACAGGTAGGGCTGCAGTGTCACCGTCTCCTGGTTTTCGCAAGTTCCCTCTAATAACGTCCTGGCAAACTGAGATGAGGTTTCCCCCTGAGTCAGATTGTTCCTTAAACGATAATTCCTATTAATTTCTCAAGAGCAAATGTCCAAAAGTGGAGTCCTTTGTCTTTAGAACATCCTTATGGAGCTGCTTCTGATTTCTTCACGGGCAAGGGCTGGTTGAGCTCAACACAGGGCGCTAGATAGGACACTAGTGTCCCTAACTCTCATGCTTGGTCCTAAGCGCCACGGGTCTTCCCAGTCCAGGAGACGCTGTTTGATCAAGAATTGGACTGGGTAGACGTTCCCCAGAGGTCAGCTCCAACCTCAACCCCGCCGTGATTCTGTGACCATGGGGACCAAATGTTTCATATAGCACAAGAGGACCACAGCCACGCCGTGACAAGGGGAAGAAGCAGGGCCACTGAATCCTGCCACGCATCCCCGTGGAACTGACCACAGTGTTTCCAAAGATATTTTATGTCCGAACGATTTCTAGGGCTTTGAGCTTCATACAGCTTTTCAGTGTCCAATAATAGCAGTTAATGCTCAGAAAACTTTTTCTTTCTTAACTTTTATGACAGCCCAAAATGGGCAGCACAGGATAACCTTAATTCCCGGTGCAACAGGTTGCCAAGGACAGGGATCGCAAGGATCTCAGACCCCTTGCTTTGGTTTTCCTGCACACGTGTAAGATTCACGTCGCGACGTCCCACGGGGGTCCCGCGGGACAGGCGAGGTGCTGTGAGTGCCGTTAATGCGCTGAGCTCCCCTGGCCTCTCTCTGCACAAACAGCCCCTAGAGCAACAGCCGGATCCCGCTCGGCTTTTTCTAGACGCGTCCTAAAAGCTTCGACGTGGCCGTCGGGCGAGCGCTTCCCCACCAGGTCAGGGGCAGACGGGTATCAGAGAGCGCGGCTGCCGGAGGGCTCGGCGCTTTCGAGGGAAGGAGCCTGTTCCTGGGAGCTGCTCTCGCCGGAATCTGCCGCACGCGGTCAGCTAGAGCCGGGGGACACGAGAGGTTCGCGGGGACATCCCTGCCTGGCCACAGGAACACGCGTTGGCGCTCGCGCGTGTCCGCGTGGGGCGGCCGCCGCGCCACTCGACGTGGTTCGTTCATCCACTCTGGAGCTCCCGGCTCCCCCAGGAGCGCGGCCCGGGCCTCGGGGTGGTGCCGTCCCAGGGGGCGGGCAGCGGAGGGAGCAGAGCAAGCTCTGCCGCCCAGGAACTCCCCACACTGCCGAGCCCTGTGCCGGAGGGACGGAGTCTGCCCCGCCCCGACGGCAGCGCCTTGACCGGCACGGCGGCTCTCTGTYCCACACTGATGCTCCCGCTCGTTGTTTGGACCTGACGGGTGGGTTTAGGGCACACTGAGGCTGGAGTGAGGCAGGGGAGCCCAGTTTGGCGGGGGAGAGATTTGAGAGGGGGGCGATGTGTGGCCAGAGCTCTTGTCCTCTGAGGATAGGCTGAGGGAGGCGAGTTTGTTCAACCTGGCGACGAGGCCGTGCCAGGGAAACTGATGCTCCCTACAGCAGCCTGCCCAAGCTCCCAAGCAGCCGTGCACTTGGCACCATGCGTGGTTGGAGGATGCAGGAGAAYGGGCATAAACTGAAATGAAAACTTCAGAGCGGACGTCAGCAAAACCTTTTCCAACATGAGGGGCAAGGGATGCTGAGACTGCGTGCAAAGGAAACCGTCCCTACCATGGGGACAGTCGCGCCGCGACGAAGGTTGCACCGAGCCGGGTGCAATCCCTGCGCAAACCCGCGCCGACGGCGCGACCCACCCTGCTTTGAGAAGCGGGTTGGACTCGACGCCTCCATGCGGCCTCATCCCGGGATCCTGCGCGGGGAATGGGCCAGGGCCGGGGCTCGCAGACGTTGTGGGACTCGCTACGCGAGCTGGACGTGCCCAAGCGCACCCGGCGCCCACGGCACCCCCGGGAGAGCGCGAGGAGAGCGGCGAACGGGCGTCGCCCGGCGGCCGCCTCGCCCCTCAACGGGAAAGGGCCGCTGCTCCCCTGCCCGTTTCTCCCACCACGCRAAGGCGTATCCTACCTTCGCGCCAGATCTGGTGCCTTCCTTCCATTTTTTTGCCCCCCCCCTTTTTTTATTGTATTTTTAAAATTTATTTTTAGCGTGATCCTTCTAAAGGCAAGGCTTTCCAAGAAATGGCTCTTGCAAAGCTCTTTGTTCCCTCCTGTGACTCACCCGTTTCTCTGGCGTTATCACGACGCTGTCAGCCGCTTTGAAGTCGAGTCATTTATTACTTTTCTAGAGCTGGCCCTGTCTTACTCTGCTGATAGAGTGGGGTACGTTTCCTTTTGGGGTTTGATCTCCGTCTATGCTGGCAGTGCGTTGGAAAGTCACTTTCGATAAACCTCGACAGACTTTACCGGACAAAATGTTGCAGCGCTAATGAGAGAGATAATCCTTCCCTAATCTGATGTGTAATCCATTTCACCCCAGTGAGAATTTTTAACGCTTTAATCAGTGAGAGTCAGTTAGGGAATTATTAACAGAGCTTCAGCCAAACGAGCTCATTCTGAGAGGGTAATTGGAGTGGGAAAAGAAAAAACGCAGTCCAATCCGATATGCCTAAAATCGATCCGCACCCGGACTCAAGGAGCTGATGTGATTTATGTTGATGTTGGGACACAATTGTCTTAATTTCAGATGCCCCTGGAAGCCCCGCTCGGCCGAAGAACCGCGGGGCCAGGGCCTTGGCAGCGAGGCGCGCAGCTCTCCGCGCCTTGGGACACCCCCGGGAGGGGCTGGGAGCCGCGGAGGCTCCGCAGCAGCCCCGCTGGCCGCCCCGCTCTGCCCGGTGCCCTCGGGGGCCGCAGCCGCCTCCCCGCGGGGTCCGCAGCGCCGCGGGGTCCCGCGGAGCCCCCCGCCCGCCCCGCGGCGCCGAGGGGTGCGGGAGCCATCCCGTGTAAATAGCGGCGTCGCCTGGATCCGCTGCCTGCTCCGGCTGGGATGCTCGGGGCAGGGACACTGAACTG
>NW_020455455.1:5792802-5796360 GCF_003342845.1 Nothoprocta perdicaria
GCTGGAGCACTTCCCCGGCGCGTTGGACGCCTTCTCCTCGCCGCCCTACCTGGACGAGGAGGACTTGTTCGCCGAGGCGCCCGCGCGGGACGTCCTGGGCGCCGAGGGGCTGCTGGAGTCCGACGTGGATTTCCTGAGCCGGCAGCTGCACGAGTACTACCGCGAGGGCGCGGAGCCCGCGGGCGGCTACTGCTGCGAGGCGGCGGGCGCCGCCTTCGCCTCCTCGCCCGCCTCGCCGCCCTTCGCGCTCGGCTGCTGCGGGGCGGCGGGCGCGGCGCTGCTCTCGCCGTCGGGGCGGCTGCAGGCGCTGGGCTCGGGCCGGCGGCGGCGGCGGCGGGCGCGCTCCGAGGCGGAGCTGCAGCAGCTGCGGCAGGCGGCCAACGTGCGCGAGCGCCGGCGGATGCAGTCCATCAACGACGCCTTCGAGGGGCTGCGCTCGCACATCCCCACGCTGCCCTACGAGAAGCGCCTCTCCAAGGTGGACACGCTGCGCCTCGCCATCGGCTACATCAACTTCCTCAGCGAGCTCGTGCAGTCCGACCTGCCGCTGCGCAGCGCCAGCAGCGAGGGCCCCGCTCAGCCCAAGAAGATCATCATCTGCCACCGAGGCACAAGTAAGTGGCGCCCCGGCCGGCCCGGCCCATCCCCGTGGCCTCGGGCCGCCAGGGCCCTAAGCAAAGGCGGGGAAGGCAGGGGGGGTTAGCGCTGGGGCCCTATCGGGCCCCAGCGCTAACCCCCCCTGCCTTCCCCGCCCAGGGTCTCCCTCTCCCAGCGACCCCGACTACGGCCTCCCCCCGCTGGCCGGTCACTCGCTCTCGTGGACTGACGAAAAGCAGCTCAAGGAACAAAACGTTATCAGGACAGCCAAAGTGTGGACCCCCGAGGACCCCCGCAAGCTCAACAACAAGTCRTCCCTCAACGACATCGAGAACGAGCCTCCTTTCGACTTCGTGGCGTGAGGCGCCTGGCTCCCTTGTGTATATTTTGTACGTAAAGACCTCTATTTTAAATGTAATTTAAGATGCGGACTCTAAGGGCAATCAACTTTATTTATCTATTTATTGCGGAGTAGGGATAATGAAGTAGAATCGTCTGTTTTGAATGTATAATTTATATAATTTATCCTGATTTTAAAGATATGCAATAGTTTTATTTCATCAGCACCTTTCGAAAAGAGAAAAACAAAATGTGAAAATAATTTATTGCAACACGTGGACTCTCCCTGCGTTTGTTATCAATAAATCCGGATCCAGCCTCGCGGAGCGGTGTCTCTGGGGGAAGGGGATGCTCAGGAGCTCCGCGGCATCCCCGCTCTCCCTGCAATGAATCCAGCGCCGTCGGGGGGCGACCGCGGTGCCTCCCGCAGCCCGTGCGCGGCGACTGCGCGYCCGCGCTGGGCACCGGCGGTGCCTCTGTCCCGCCGCGCGCCCCGGCGCCCCTTATACAGCCRGGRGCGGCGCGGGGGGGTGCAGGGGGGWGGGCACTTTCACTCCACCCCTCTGACGTCCCCTCCTGAAGTGGCTCCAAGCGACRTCTTTTGTCTTCTGCGCGGTCCCTKCCTTGGAGCGCCTCTGCTCGCGGCTTCCAGCGGGAAGAGCGGGGCTGCCGCAGCACCCGCCGCGGGCGCCCCCGCGGCGTGTGCCCGGCCCCGCAGCCACGGCGATGGGCGCTGCCACGCGGCAGGGTGGGAGAGCGGGGCAAACACCGCCCTTCCCCCGAGGGTCGGCCAGCGCGGGGCGAGAACCGCGCTCCCCGGGGTGCCTATGGCCAACGCCACCCACGCTGGAAACGGACACGCATGGAAAACCTTCCTCCTTGCGCAGCCCTGAGCTGCGGGCGCAGCTCGCGGGGGCTCGCGAAGCCCCCGGCAGCCGGAGCCCAAGGCCCCCCCAAAGCCGAGGGGGCGGCCGGAGGGCGGCGCGGGGGCGCGGGTCGGGCGGCACCTGCGCGGGCGCGGAGCCGCGCGCGCCCCGGCGCCCCAGGTGCTCATTTTCCCGTGGCAACCGCGGCTCTGCCCCGCCGCGCCGGCCCCCGGCGGAGCCCCAGATGCCCGGGCCGGCCCAGGCTGCAGCGGAGCGGCCCCAGCGCGGTGCCCGGGCGATGGGAACGGCCCTGGCGAGCCGAGGTGTAATTATGGCTCGTCATATACTGTACATCTCCCTCTTTTTTTTTTTTTTTTTTTTTTCAAAGCTGCCGCAAAGTGGGAGCAATATGTTGCATGCATGCTAATTGCATTAACCTAGTTAGAGACATTTAGCGGATGGCATGGATCTATTCCAATAGCAATTAGAGGAGCTACTTACCCACACAAACACGGCGACTCTGGGCCGGGGAGGGGGGGAAGGAGGCAAGGGAGGGGGACGGTCTGCACTTATTTATTTGCGTATTTTTACGGAAAGCTCTGATTCCTCGGCCAGCCTGCCCTGGCCGCAGCCTCTCCCCGTCCTGCGGCGGGAGGGAGGCGGTCGGCACCAGTGTCATTGAACTTAAACGGGGCTTTCTCGGTGAGAAAAGAGCCGACCCATAATTCGATCTTGTCCTGTATTAGGACCTCATTAAACACAGAAAGTCGCTTTTGCACAAATGCTTCCATCAGGCATGTAATCTCATTACACTCATTAGAAAGTCAAATGTTAGTCGGACTTCAGCTTAATTATAAGTTATGGAAGTGTTGTACCGCTTCCTTCTGTGTATAGCCCCGTCCGTCTCAATTGGCTTTGGTGATGTGGTACCCCACAATTAAAACACTACAATCATTGTTATGTGGCACCTTTTCTTCGGCGTGCCACTTTTTTTTGTGATTCAATGCTTCAACACATCCTTTAGTATGGTGCAGATGAAGCGGAAGAGCCGCCCTTCGCATGTAAAACACCAGGGTCTCTATCTTGTCACTCTCCCGTCTTGACTTGGCAAGTCCCTTTAAACGCCATCTTCAAAGAGACTGACAGCTTCTTTTTACTTACTCATAATCCATTCACCCGACGGCCGCGCTTCTGCCACCAGCGCCCGCAGCAAGGAGCAGAACGAAAGCGCCTCCGCAGGTCCCCCAGCGCGGAGGAGCCGCGGAGCCCGAGCCCCTCCGGCTGCCCGCGGGCCKCCCGGGCGCTCTGGGGACCAGCGCGGGGCAGGGCTGGCTCAGAGCGCCCCGAACCACAGCCCCTCGTGGCCCCTTCCCTCCCGCGGCGCCGGAGACGCCGCTTCCAGCGCAGAGCGAGCCCCGCGCGGGGGCTCCCGCCGCCCCCGCGCTGCAGCCCCGCGCCGGGGTCCCCGCGGGCTCCGCTGCCGTCGGTCCGGCCGAGCAAGGGCCCTTCGCGCTGCCCCGACGGCCCCTCTKGGGGATGGGACGGGCCCCCCAGGGCTCACATCGCCCCCGGCCCGCCCCGCTCCCCCGACGCTTATTCCTGAGGTGACAAAGTGCCCCGGACAGCCCCACACACACCCGCCCCTGGGTCTGCGCTGGTGCTGGAAACTAGGAGAGAAGCAAACCAAGCCACCAAAAGGGGGGCAAAATCCCCCGACTTGCCAGGGCTTCCTTTTTTTTTTTTTTTTTTTTTTTTT
>NW_020455455.1:5798889-5856601 GCF_003342845.1 Nothoprocta perdicaria
CACCGCGCGTCACCGCGGCCCCCGCCGGCCCCGGCCTCCCCCCGCGGCCCCGGGACGCCCCGGCCCGGGCTCGGCACGTGCACCTGCTCCCGGCAACCTGTTACGCTTGGAGAGGGCAGCGGCACCGCCGTCCCCGCCGCGCCGGGAGGGCTGCGGGCGACGAACCCGGCGCTACCGCGGTCGCGGGAGACTGCGGCCGCCCCGGCCCGCGAGGCCCCGGCGGGTCCCGGGGCCGCAGGACCCCTCAGATCTCGCGCCTCTCTGGATGGGATGGAGGGTCCTCTCGGGCGGACGCAGCTTTTGCTGCACCGCGCCCCGACGGCAGTCCCCGTGCGCGGGGCCGCTGCGCGCCGCCCCGTCCCSTGGGCAGCCCGCGGCGGCGGCAGCTCCGCAGAGCTGGCGCGCAGGGGTCGGGCCGGGGCGGCCACCGCAGCCCCCGCTCTCCTGCCGCGATTAAAGCGCTCGCCAAGGCGGGAGCTGCAGCGCAGCCCGGGGCAGGCACTTCGGGGACGCCCCTGAGGCGGGTCCGGCCCCTCCGACGGCACCAGCGGCAGCCTGGGCTCGGCCAGGGGAGCTTCCCTGCGCGGAGCAGCCACGAGATGTGGCGTGGGGCGCAGGAACGGGCGCAGAGCGGCCCCTTTTGGGACTGGCCTCGCGCCGGTGGAATCCGGGAAGCCGAGGAGAGGGAAACACTGGTATTCTTGGGACGTGGCGGCTTTGTGGATGTGGAGCCCGTGTGCGGCGCAGGGAGCGCCCCGACGGGCGGGACCAGCTGCCTCCGCGTGGCTGCGCAGACCCCCCCTCGGCGGCGCAGACCCCCCGGCACTGACCTCTCGGCGGGGCGAGCGGAGCCGCTTTCACGGCATTAGCCACAAAGACGCCTCGCTGCGACATTTTCCCCGCTCGGTGCGGGGACCCCGCGCTCTGCGCCGCGAGGCTCTGCGCGCCTRGCCGCGGCCGCGGTCGCCTTGCCCGGCCCGGCCCGGCCCGGCCGGACCCCGACGGCTGTCCCCGTGTCCTGCCCCGACAATGCTGCCAAATGCATCACTGTCGCCGGGACCGGGTGACAGCCCGTGCGAAGGCGCGGAGCCTTCTCCAAGGTCAAGGTGAAGATCCCGATGTTTAAATGAGACTGCGTTTAAACGCCGAGCAGCGTCCGGCTCACGCGGCCCGTCCCCGTCATATGCCCGCCGATTTTTATTTATTCGTACTCCCCCTTGCACTTTTCTTTTTCCTTTGTTTTTCTCTTTCTTCCTTTTTTTTYCTTTTCTTTCTCTTTTTATATARTTCTGGTTTGCCAGGCTTGTCAGCGAGGGGCTTGGCAAGGAGGGGAGGTCGCGGCCGGTGCGACGGGACGGGCGCTGCGCGGAGCCCCGTCCGCGGGACCCGCTTTGCAAATAACTGTGCGAAACGCGGCGCGTTCCGCGTCCCTCCGCGCTCAGCAAACGCCGCCAAACGGGGTCTGCCTAAACAACCACCTTGCCCTCGCTCGCTCCCTCCCTCGCTCGCTCCCTGCGATGATTGATATTTTTTATTCAGCCAACTTTTATTTACCTTGCAAAAATGTTCGGGACAAATGTGATAAATTACAGATATGCAAATTTCTTTGAATGGCGTTGTAAGTGTGTCTCGCTGGAGCTGAATGAGTCCTTGCAAGTCGGTCTGCGCGCACTCAGGACCCCAGGGAGCTGATCAAAGCACCCTTTCTCTTTCATCCCCAGTATTCTCCTCCAAACTATTTCGATACAATATGTTTCCATGATGCACTTAATGTGCTAGGGACACAGAACTCATTACAACCTAGCTAGTTCTGCCGACCCCTTTGTTCGGCAGCATAAAGTTAAAAAAAGAGGGGAGGGGGCGAAGGGGGGCAGCTCTGCTAGTTGCCAGCTTTCTGCAATGTTAAAGCATGCGTCATTTTTCACCAGGTCTCGTCTTGATATCCTCAAAAGACAAACTATGAAACCGGCCTCAGCCCTTTCTGGCATTAATTACACTGCTGTCCAGCCGATCTGTTTTTCCTATTATATGCATTTCTCAGCAGGGATTTTTTTTTTTTCTTGCAAGACTAATGCAGCTGCAAGTCCAAGTATGAATGCATTTTATCAGTATAGAAAAAAATAAGCAGAAAGGCAGAAAAAATGTCAAAGGCTATTCTTGATGTTCTTGATGGCTTTTTTTTTTTTTTTTTTTTTTTTTTTTTCGTGCTTGCCCCCTCTTTGAGGCAGCGGCTTTGGAAAAGCGTTGTGGACCCCCCTGGTTTGTTGATTATTTCTACCTCACATTAGCAGCTATTTGCAAGGGAAAAACTCAGATGGAAGCTGTTGAAATCACGTTGTATTTTTTTAAGGGATGATGATGTGCCCAATGAAACTTGCCCCTTCGGGCAACATTTATATATATATACACATTTATATATATACACACACACATATATATATATATATATAAGTGTATATATATATAAATAATATATATATATTATTTTGGGGGGAGATGGGGTATGGGAGAGCGGGGAACAGCTCGAAGTTAGGAAAGCGCCGTTGGGACGCAGAGCGAGGTGGCGGCTGTTTGGGGAAATGCCGCTGCCGGTGTGACAGGACGAATATAAACTCTATTTCACTGGATGGCGCATTTGTTTATAGGGTTGATTGGTTGACGGAAATGGCTGGCAGCCAGTTCTGGGAAAGATTCCAGACCTGACTCCGATTAACCCTCTCTGGTGAAACTCTGCTGGAAACCAACTCACCAGCAATTGCCATTAATCTACTTACTAATTAAGCCAATTCATTTCTAAAGGAGAAAAATTCCTTTCTTTGGCCAAACTGATGGGAGGAAATTTGAAAGAAGCGCCAAACTGTGTAACTGTAATTCAGCCAAGGACTGCTAAAACAAGGTGTTGATATATAGCTGGAGATTTAAAACAAGTTTCTAGGGCAACAATCCTTTGGAGGCGGTGGTACATAGTGCATAGTAGATGAAGCTCGAATAATGGTGGACTGCAGTGTGCAATTGTACGGGCGTTGGTTGGAACCAGGGCTGCCTTTCCCAATTAAGCCGTTCAAGTCTTTTACTCCTCTAATAATTTATCTGCCCCGTTGAAACGTTTCAGCCTTGGGTGACAGCTACAAAGAGCGTCGCGGCCGGACGCGGTGCACGTGGCCGTGGCAAGAGCGGCCACGTCCTGCGGGCCTCGGCGGCGCTGCCCCGACCCGCCGGCCGCATCTTTATTCGAGGGCAGGTTTTGCTCCGGAAAGCGCCGTCCAGACCGCGGGGCGAGCCCAGGAGGGAACGGGCCCGCACTTCCCCGACGGCCGGCAGCCCCTGGCGCTGCTGTTTTCCCCGCGAGGCGGAGGAGGGAATTCCGGTTCCTTCTGGGAACGCAGCACCCGAAGGAGAAGCTGGGGAGCGACCACGATATCGGGTGCCGGCCGCTCTGCCTGTCCCGGCCCCCGAGCCCCTAAATTCGCACAGAAATGGCCTCGGTCCCCGCTCTTCAGGGTGGGSCGATCCGCAGCCCTCGGGTTCGCTTCCCACGCTTTCCTCCTCCTTGGGGGGCCGTTGCGGCACCTTTGTGGCCCGTGGTTCGGCCCATCGGCTGCCCCGGCCCAGCCACCATGGCCCCGGAGCGCTGAACTTCAAACTCTCCCGCCGAGGCTCCTTCTCTGTCTTCTTGCTCCCCTCGGGCCCTGCTTTTTGTCCCCGCAGCCCGGGCCCCGCTGCGGGACAAGCCCGGCGGCAGCTCCTTTCCCGTCCCGCCGCCCGGGCCGGCGCTCGGAGCCCCGCACGGTTCCGGGMCGGCTCTGCAGCACCGACCCAGTCCCGCCGCCGGGGGGACCGTCCCGAGCCCGCCCGCCCCGTCCGACACGCGCCGGTTCTGCCTCGCGCCCCGTTCCGCTTGGCGCAGCCCCGCGCAGCCCCGCGCCCCCGCGCAAAGCGGCGCCCCCGACGGCTGCCCCTGCGGCGGKGCTCGTGTCGCGCGCTCGGGGACAGATGTGGCTTGGGAAAGAGGGCAAAGTTCCGTGGGGGATATTTAAAAACCGCGCCTAAGTGTGTCCTCGTCCCGTTTCTCAGGGTGCGCGGCGACCAGGGCAGGGGAAAGAGGAGCAAATTAAGTGCTCAAGTGGATCCGTCACTGGACAGGAAGGCAGCGGTCAAAGCTCTCAACAGGAGGTAGGAGGAAGCAGAGCCCTGACCACGGACAAACTGTGCTCCTGGAAAGCGCCAGCCTTGCCTCCTTTCACGGGAATTTCGCAAAATTTCACTACACCATGAAGTGATGACAACAGAGAAGCAGTAGCTGGAAAGGAGCCGGGAAAGCTTTTCTCAAACACTGGATAGCCAAACTAATTACGCAGCAAGAGGGAGCACAGTATGTATTTGTATCTCAAACAAATAGTGAACTTCTTCACTTAAGCCTCTCTCCGATATCATAAAAAGATAGGGCGCGATATCCTAAAAAGACTAATGACATTTCACAGGTAATGCAATTTAGAAAGAAACACTTCCATGTTTTCTTTTCCAACAATGTGCATTTTTGTAAACTGCTATAAATTGCAATTCAAAAGCCCTGATCTCGCCATCCCCAATCATTTTTTATACTGATCAAATGAATGCAGATACTCCCATTTGGGAGGGGCGACATGACATTTCACTTGGCAGTTCTAAACAGGTCACAGACCTTTCACAGACCCTAAGGCAGTGGGAGGGAGCGCTTTACGAAACCGTGTAACCAAATCAAACCAATGGTTACCCCTTTTCAATACCATTGGAATGGTTTGCACAATGCTATTCACATAGCAGCAGAGAAACTGAAAGGATGGTCATCCAATGGAAATTTCTGCTCTTTTGTTTAAACTTGCAGAGCTCAAAAATACTAGAAAACAATTACTTCTCGTATGACAAAAAGTGAACCTCGCTGTATGCAGAGCGGCGCGTATGCGGCAGCCCTCGGCGTGCCGGGATGTTTGTACACATCCAGGCACGCAGATGTATGCGTAGATGTACATTTATTGGAGATGTTGCTTTGTTTGAGACCATGGGCACAAAGACACAACATGGCTGCCCTGGAGATGACCTATTGCTTTCAAGTTGCTTGAACACATCAGAATTTCTATTGTTGAGGTTGATTAATTGAAACTGATAAGTTACCATGAATAAAGATTGTTTTTCTGTTTAATGTGGTGGGCCTGATTTGGTAAATGCTTCATTCATGTAGCCTTGCAGTGCAGCATATGGGCAAGATTCATTCAGTATCACAAACATATACAATTCATTATGCTTGTATGGTCACAACCAAAAGSCCTTTCTATTTTAATGACAAAGTTTGAATGAAAAATTCCATTTAAAGAGTCACTAACATTAAATGTGGTTTTGTAATTTATTCTTGTTCCTGGCTCCCGGTGAATTGAGCGCCTTGCAAAAGCGGGCACATTAAAGGCAGTAAAACAAGTGCACGTGCTCGCAGCGCTGCGCGGCTCTYTGCAGCCGAGCAAGGGGCTCCTCCGAAGTGTCCCTCGCCCCACACGAGGCGGCGGCGCCGGGATCTGCCGCCCCCTCGTTCCGCGCAGCCCCGCCGCGGGCTCGGGCTGGACGGGGCGGTCGCGRCTCTCGGGCAGCGCCTGCTCGGAGGCGCTTTGCGGGGCTGGACCCCCGAGGTGGCGGCGGGGCCCGCCCGAGCCGAGCCCGTCGGGGCGGCGTCCGGCCCGCCCGGCTGAGCGCGGGGCCGCTGCGGGGCAAAGCGGGAGGATCCCGCGTCCCGCTTCCCTGCGGGACTGTGGCCGCATCCTGGAGCGAAGTCAAGCCCCACTGCGGCCAGGGCGGATTTACTTTACTTTACTTTACTTTACTTTACTTTACTTTACTTTACTTTACTTTACTTTACTTTACTTTACTTTACTTTACTTTACTTTACATTACATTACATTACATTACATTACATTACATTACATTACATTACTTTACGTTTTATTTTATTTTATTTTATTTTATTTTATTTTATTTTATTTTATTTTATTTTATTTTATTTTATTTTATTTTATTTTGTTTTATTTTATTTTATTTTATTTTATTTTATTTTATTTTATTTTTGACCCAACGTGTTAAAGTATACCCAAGATCCCTGTAATTTCCTCATCTATTTCTCTACTGGATGTTATACTTATTTTACGATGCTATGGGCTGACAAAAATCACTAAGCTTAAATCTGAGCTTTGAAAGTCCACGTCATTTTCTGCATTCTGTATTCGGAGGAAACACTAAGCAACAATTAGCCAAACAGGAAAAGAAAAAACAGACTTAAAATGTCCGTGTCTCTGACACGAAGTGCATAGCAAATCTCTGCCTCACTCAGCGTGGAGTGGGTTTGATCCTGTCCTGGCATTTTTAGGGGGATTAAAAAAAAATCCCTGAATGTGATCAGATCAACACCTTGGTTTGCTAGGAAAAATAGAATTTATACACCATGGCAAGTAATTACTAAATACAGATTTGAAATTTAAGAAAAAAATCCCTAAAAGGATTTTTTTAAAATGACCTCTTAACCTCTKCTTCCTCGAGGGTAATTTGAAGCAGAAACAATGTAATCTGTCAAAATAACCTGCGTTGCTTCTGTAAATCAGATATTTGTGTTTGAGCTTTCTCTTATTGACAAGCTCTAAAGAGTCTCTGTTATTCCAAGTTTTTATCTCCGAGATTCTTGTCTTTTCTGCTCATTAAGAGTCTCTCCACAGATTACAAAGTCAATAGATCCAAATACCGGACTGTGAGAAAAGTCTCCTTGAGTACATAAAAAGCAGCCGCGGGGGATGCTGTACAATGGAAAGCATAGATGGTTTTAGGTGTTCAGCTTTATCATCTACAAACAAGAAAGGGAGTAAAAATTGTTGCAAATTTTCACCATCCACTGCTTTACATTTCTTTTTGCCATTCACGAAGTGTGAGAGCTGCGCATCCCCATTTCTTAATGGCAAATTTACTGAGCAGCTTACCTTAAATATAGTTTATTAGTGTTCGAGGTCTTTATACAAAACCACATGGAACGTTATCCGCCCTACTACAATGTGGTGGACCTGGACGAGACGACTTTAAAGCTATTTTTTACGGATTATCCCCCAAAAGGATGACTGAATCCATTGATGCTCTTTGAGTTCATTACCAATCTGGAGGGATTCTGAACCCTAGAGAGATTCCTGATTCCTTGAGTTGCTGGGAAGGGCTGAGCCAGGCCCTTCAGCATCCTGTTTCTCCTAAGCATCCAAGTTTACACACACACACACACACACACACACACACACACACACACACACACACATATATATATACATAGATAGTTCCTGCTGAAATTGTACTTCCCAGGACTGCCTCTCCGCGCTTGCCCGTTAAAGAGGCTGAAGGGAGAACCGGAGCAAACCCTGAGCCCCAGCGCGGTCTCAGGGGAGGGCGCCGGGCTATGGACAAGCTGGAGCAAAGCCTCCCCGCTCTGTAGGTGTCAGTCCCTGTGCGCGACCCCTGAGCGCTGCCGAGGCGCCCGCGGGGCAGCTCGGGGCGCGCAGCGGCGCCGCGGACCAAATGCGGAGCAACGGAGCAAATGCGCTCCGTTTAGCGCTCCGTTTTAGAGAGGGGCAGGGCTGTGCAGCGCGGGGGGAGCCCCGGCATCTGCCTGCGCCCGGTGCTCCGCAGCCGAGCCCTGACACGGCTCTGCAGAGCGCTCCCTTGCAGCCGCGCTGCGCCTTCCACCGCGCGTCCCACCGCGGGTCCCACCGCGGGTCCCACCGCGGGTCCCACCGCATGCTATACCTTATGCTACACCGCATGCTACACTGCATGTGCCCCATGCTCCTGCCATTCACCCTCCGCTCAGGGCTGAGGGGCTTCTTATCTTCTCGCACAAGGGAGAATTAAACCTCCCCTGAAGCTCCTGTTGCTCCTGGGCAAAGAAGAGAGGGGGGACTGAGAAATTCCCATGTGGAAGGAACGGGATGTAGGCAGAGGGCAGGTGCATGAGCTGCAATGGATCTAGGCTAAACCGGTGTCAAACCTCTACTAAACTTCTAGAATACGGTCTGCTTTGCAAGAGGCTAGACTGCAAGATGGTTATTTTCTTCTTCTTCTTTTATATTTAACATGTATGGACAACACTATGACAATAATAGAAATTATTTTTGTATGCTGATAAAGAATCTATCTCGAATAAAGTGATGCTCAGTTGTACTAAAACTGTTGTATTGCTCAACTTCCATAGGTGTGCAACTTAAAAATGATAATGATGCAGCACTAGACTCCCAGATCCAGACACTCCAATAGCAGTCAAAGGAAACAGTTCATGCTTTAGGTTGTCTCTGCAGCCTAAAAACTCTTTTTTTCCTTTTTTTTTCTTTCCCACATTTCTGCTTTTCAGGAAATCATTTATCTCATTAGAACTGTGCAAACTGACCCATGGAAAAACAATACATTAAAGCATCACTTCATTTTCCTGATTTAATAACAATTTACAACACTCAAAAATTTCAAAATCACGAGGTCATCCGAGATTTTCCTGAAATTAATTCTACTTCAGTATATGGAATTCACTAGATTTATTCACAGGTACAAAAAAAGGTGATGATTTCACCTGTGCTTTAACATGGAAAACTGAAACTACTCTCAGTTCCACACTGTTGGCTGTGTAATTAAAATAATGTTTAGAAACAATAAGGTTTAGAATATATGTCATATTCATACTTTCAGAAAAGAAATTCATATTTGTTTAAGTGAAAATAAACAGTTATTGTCAATAATCTTTCTGTAAACTGACAGCTTGCAATAAAATCATTCAAGGTGGTTTAAATTGGAATCATGCACCTGAAATGTCTTCAATGTTTGCACTAGTTACAAGAGCTCAGTATTTTGAAAAGAACTTTTAGCTTGTTCAAATCTTGACTTAATGATAAAGTCATTTATATTCGGGCTATATAGAAATTTGTTTGTTTAATCTGGTTGCAGCAGTGTAGCTGTGTTGTTGGATTATTCAAGAACAATATACTCTCCCAAATACATTTTGTTGAAAAGCTCAAAAATGCTATTTTCAGTTTGACATTAAGTAGATTTTTCTGCCCAAATGTCCAATTGGATGATCTGAAGCAAATCAAGCAACATTCTTCTATTCCTGGAAGATCATATATTTGTAAAGCTTTGGAAAGACTTTCTACCATCTTGGGTATTTTAAAAAGCTCATTTCAACAACCTCTTTCCCAAAACATGCCTATTTATTGCTGCTCTTCTTTAGATGCACTGCCTCTCCATATAGCCCTGCTGTAGTTATACACAAACCAATGAACTCAGGACTGGGAACGCATGGAAGCTCTTTACTTATCCTTGGCTCTCTATTACTACAATCTCTGGGGAAAAAAAAAAAAAAAAAAAAACATTCCTTTTGCTTTTGCTTGGAAAATTTTTCAGGGCCCTGAGAGAGAGCAGGGCAGACTGCACTGTAGGGACCTGCAAATGCACCTTCAGGCAACTCGTCTCCAAATCAAACACTGATGGATTTCTTCTCTCGCTGACTGCTTCTACCTTCATAAATATGATGTAGATGTGTGTATATATATACATATAGTATGATTATGTGTCATATATTCATGTATATCTATGAGAATATCTATCATGTATATCTAAACATCGGTACAGTTTGTGACTCCAAACAGTGCTCTTCACAGAAATTTCTTATACTCACAGAAACCTCAAGCAGTCAATATTAAATAAGGCCTCTGGGACTGTCCTGCCTTATGCAGCATCATCAACAGCTCAGCAGTGGCAATAACACAGGTGGAAACCAGTAGTTCTGCAAAAAAGCCACTTCTGTCACTTGATTGCTGTACTGTGACAGCTGACTGTTCAAAATCATGGCAAACTGTTCAGTCATGGTAATACTCTTAGGAAAGAGGAAAGGTAAAACATTTTGTGAATGTATTTTGTCATTAACGCTGGGCAAGTCAATGCTCAAGATGGGGGAAAAAAAGTGAGGCACACTTTTAAAAATATTGTTCATTTTTTAAATACACTTGCTGTGTCTTGCCATTGCTTTTTCTATGTAGTAGTAGCAGCCCTGACAAGAGTACTGTGCATAAAAAGAGAAAATTCATACATCCAAACAGGTTTTAACACCTTTTAACAGTGCACTTGGACATGGAGGCACGGGAGAGGTGACTTACTGCCCAGAACCCAGGGCAGACTTTAGCAGTTGAGAAGAACAGACTCAACAGAGCACAAGATTCACTGAAAAGAGTGAAGATCTCTTCAGGGTATCGGATATTCTCTTTGAGGGCAACCTGCAGGGCAGATATAACCCATGTATAACCCATGACAAAGATCTGTAACTGTAATGATATTAACATTGATAATTACAGCAATTATTTCTGCGAGATATAATGCATGCCTGTGTTACACTTGTATAAACTAATCAGTGATTCGTAAGTATAATATCTATTTAGATGAAGACTACATAACATCACTGTCTCCAAATTGGGAAGTCTCTTGTTTGGTTACAGATTCCATCACTCTTTTCCCCAAATGAACTCAAGAACTTGCACCAACTACTTTTCAATCATTTTCCAACACCAAAGTATAGCTTCTAGGGAATGAATTGACAGCTTTGTTTATAATCATTATCTCTATTTCAGGGCATATCTTGCTTTCAGTAACATTTATCTTGCAGTTAATATTTGTGTTAACTTATTAATGACCTTTTTTTTTCTTCTGAAAATACTGAAAAAAACCGCCAGCTTAACATCAAAGAAGACCAATCAGTTGGACAGCAGGTAGAAAATAAAAGTTTATCAGGCATTAAAAGTATCTTCCAAGAAAGCAATTCATGTTACAGGAACATTTCCCATCATTACATAGTGAAAGATAGTTGGTCAAGGCAAAGCATTCATACAGCTCTAGCCTACCACAACATTTGAGTGAAGGGTGGGATCAGTTCACCCTCCACTGTAGTCAGTCACACTTTTTTTCCCCAAACAAATTCCAAAAGGAACTTGGACTCCTAACTTTGGGCTCTGGCACACATTAGGTCTAAGAGCTTAGAGAATAAGAATCTATACATACTATAATAGCTTCAAATAATATAAATATTGAACAGAACAGAATAAGCAGAAAGGCTCACCTTCTTAAGGAAGGAATTAACTGCAGAAGTACTTCAGAAATAGTAAGTAACATTGCCAATCACATCTTTTTTCCTTTTTGTTCCATGTTTTCCCACTGAAGGTAGGAATAATTCAATCAAACTAACAGCAAAAGTGATCATCCTGTTGCTAAATGTGCAGTTGCTTTCTAATTAAATATTCACACGCTGGGTTATCATCTAGTAATTATCTAGATCATGGCACCTTAAAAATCTAGATTGTTTTCTTAATTCAGTCAATATTCAGAAAGATTGAGAGGTTTCAAGAATTAAAACACATATTTATATTATGATGGTTATAACAGAATAGAGTTTTCACAAGAGTTCTTGATCATATTGAAATCAATTTGCAGCAGTGAATTATTTTGTAAACTCACTGGCTTCTCTCTTTCCCAGAGACTCTGAACAGCAAAAGACTGCAAAGACTGGTAAAATAATATCTGGCTCCTGGACATGCTGCATATTGACAACCAAAGAAACACAAATTTCACTACACCTGGTCTTCATTTATCATCTGTAAATAACTTAACACAGAAATTATTGTAGTAAAGCTTGTCAGAAAGAAGGTAACAGATAACCAAGCAACTCTCCGAATCAGTCTCAAAAGAGTAGGAGTTCACTGTCAGAAGTTGAGGAAAGGAAGTAAGAAGACAACTCAGAAGTACTTTTGTATAGATAGTCATAATTTTTGTGTGGAAAAAAGGAGGGAAAGAAAAAGCAATCTGCAGATAAGCCCAGAAAATTGTCCTCCACAAGTGGTGACTCCACTATCTATCATTTTTCAACCAAGAAAGTAGCAGAAACCTTCAAATTGTCTCTGTTTGCTGAGATCCATTTGTGTAATCCAGTGAGATAAGGACCTCAAGCAGGCAAGACTAGTAGAAGACTGTGTTCTGTTCGTGTTGAAATGACCAAATGAATTGCCAGGGGACTTCTTCCTTTTATAATGATCAGATGGCACTAAAAACTAGTATTGTACATCAATTATTTTTAATACTGGTCCTCTCAAGTGAAATGAGTTGTTTACATCCCCACTTTGAAGTCTCTTTAACTGAATATTAATGTACTTCATAAATGCGTTTTTGCACTTAGCATCACCTGTTGAATATAATAAATACAGCTTCACATACATTATATGTAGTTCTATCTAATGTGTTTTGTATGTGATTGAGAATCCTACAGTAAGGGCTTTATTTGTCCTCCATGACACAAAATTTGGCAACAATTCCCAGAAACATTTTCTATTACCAATAAATAAACAAATAAATATCACTAATTTGTTGGACAAATTTCCACTTGTTAGATACCTGGAAGGGTTATATATTTGTTAGACAGTTCATAAAGGGAAATCGTGTTATATTTTTGCATGAAACAAGCAGTCATTGAAACAAATAGACATTTATCTACATACTAAGGACGTAGACCACCTCATATACAACTAGAAGAGTCACAAATACACAGAGATCTCAATCATCCCTACCTACCTGGTTATAATAAAGTGTTCTCTTAGAATCTCTTTCTAAGGATCCCGATTCTGTCTTGAATACTAGAATTGAATCTCTTGGAGACAATCTTTAAGTTACTTTAAGATTTGGAAATAGATAACACATTTTTCCCCTAAAAAGGAAACTCCTTCACCTGAATTCTGGGTCTCATAGAAGAGTCACCTCCAGTAAGAATGCCACCAAATGTAATAAGTTGAAATCTCTTTAGATATAACTATATCTATTTGCTTTAACTCAATGACTTTTTAAGCTTCCTGTATAGAGAAAAAGAAAAAATATTACTCAGCAGAGGCAAAGTACTGTGAAATATAATATATCGTTCTTTATGGCTGACCTTTTTACTCTTATTTAGCAGTCACAAAGCAGCTATGTTTCCAGAAATAAGATTGCCTCAGGGATCAAGGGTCTGAGAACCATCACCACTACTTTAATTGCAGAGTATGTTACTATACATCACAAATTTCACACTTACCCTCTTCAAGTACATTGTCTTTTTGTGTCACACTTGTAATTGTAAGAAAATTATCTTCACCTTCTTCCTGCTGTTCAGTAGGCTGGGGTTGTATAGGAGGCTAGAGGAGAAATATTTTCCTGTTAAGGCTGATCAAAAGCTATTCATTAACTAAATAATTAGAAAGCAACCAAGTTACAGTTAAGTTCACTTGAATTCTAGGAAAAAGAAATACAATTAAATTGTTCTTAAAACAATGCGCTAAAGGACTAAAGCACTAGTTCACTGAAGCACTAAAATGCTATAAAATATGGAAATCAGACATCACACAACCAGTTCAGATATTTAGCTTAGCAGTGAATTCTTGCAAAAAAACACAAAGATATTTATGCAACTAGTATATAAACCAAATCTACTACGATCTTCTCTCAAGAGACACCATTTTAGTGTCATTCACCTTTTACTAAAATAGGCAAAAATATTTCCACTGAACTTTCAGAATTAGAATAGTCCCATGCATGTCTGTTTAGTACAACAGAATAGGAAGAAATTAATATTTGTATGTAAGTATATATATTTCTGTAAATAAATCTTACTGGTAATGTGTTATGATATGAATAGGGCACAGTTTTATGATCCCATTTAAGAAATTAGTTTTAATCAGTTCAATAGCTGATTCTCTAATGACGGTCATACATTTACAGATACATTGGGTTTGACTGTTGTTAAAATATTGACACACTGCTATACTAAGTAGACTACTATCAAATTTTAAGCATTTTGTATTTTTATGATAAGTCTGATATTCTTTTAAAATCATTCCATATTTTTTAAAGAATGAAGCTAAAATAATAAATACTGAAACAATTTTCCAATGTGCAAATGTTCATTACTGGGTATATAAAAGTCTTATCCTACACATCACAAAATTGTCACACGTTATTACTTTATTAAGTACAGAACATATTTAAGCATTTCTAGTTAGAAATAAAATAATTACATACCAAAACTAAAGGTAAATATAAGCTGCCTCTGAATCCTTTCACATCTTGTATATCATTTTCAATGCAAACAGGAAAAGACATCTGTAGGTAACACATCAAGCACATGCTAAATGGATTTCAAGAAGGTACAGCTTAAGACATAAAGTGATAAGTAAGCAATATTAATAAAGATTAAAAAAAAAAAAAAGGATGTAGAATTGACACCATTGCATAACGGTGGTTAAATCAGGGGAGTATATTTTAAGTTCACCATAACTGAATTGTCTTTTACATGGAGAGTTGGATATATTTGTTTCCATATCTGATATGATCGTATTCAAAAAAAAAAAAAAAAGATGGAAAATATTATGTTAATGCAAAACTCTGGTTGAACTTGCATTATGCGAGTGATGATAAGCTCAACATGCTGTTTTCAGTTTGAATTGACCAAAGCTTGAGCCTTGTTCATTTTCACTGAATTATCATTGTATTGTCAGAACAGAAGAGGACAAAAATGTACAACTCTATTACACAAATGAAAGCAATTTTGCTATTTAAGAGCAATTACAAGGCAAGAAATGAGTTTTAAACATCTGCATCTTCCATTTCTTTTTTTCTAGAGTTACTCTCCTAAATTCCTTTAAGCACAGTGTACTGCAGGTCTAACTTGCAAAAACACAACCTGACCTGAGAAGGAGGCACTACAAAGTCGTGCTAACCCAGGTCCACCCAACAGGGACTAAGACCCTTTTGAAATTTAGAGAAGAGTTTAAATTAAAACCAGAAGACTCTCGAGTTACTATACATCTTCTGCCAGTGATCCAGGAAAGAAGCTATCTGTGAGGGTACAGTACCAAAATTGGATTATATTTTCCCCAATTTGACTTCCCTGCTAGAAAAGAGGATTAATATTTTGCTCTCCACCATTCTATCCCCTGGCATGGGAGAAGGATCAATGCTCGCTAAGGGCTGCTCTACCTGCTGGGCTCTTCCTTACAACGTGAGTAGCCACAGAGCGAGAGAGACGCCCAGCCCTACAGTTTCTGACCCCGCTACCTTCTACCAGGTGGATACAGCGGGCAAGCTACAGCCTTTTTGTCTGAAGACTGATGAAAAAGGTTACCATTAGACTTCATTCACGTACTGCAAGTGGATATTGTGTTTATCTAATGTTTTATTCCGGCAAAGGCACAATTTGTGTTATCTGCACCTACGAGCTATGCACACAAGATTGCAGTGCACGCAGCTGAGCATATCCAACTTGGACAGTCTGCCTCCACCGTATTTGCCATTTCATAGTTGGCACTATCAAATTTGTTTGACTTTATGGTATAAAGTCGCTGTTTTGTTGTGTTGGGAAGGACACAATGGCTTTCAATAAAAACAACACGTTAAATACAATAAAGCAATTGCCTTGTCTTTACTTACAGTCTCACTGAGGGGTGTACTTTTAAACATAAGCAACCGACGTTGCAGGGTTTGTCTAAGAAACATCTCATTCTTAATGGCATGCAGGCTGAAAAGAAAGGATTTCCACATCAAATTAGTTTATATTTGCCTGTTAACCAGAACTAAATAATTTATGAATAACTACTTTCTACAAGTTGGTAATACTATTGGTTGGTAATATATTATTTCTCTAGGTATCCAGCATTTGAAATCTTCAACTCTTTTCACTCTACAATGACTGTAAAGAATTCTTTGATATTTTGCACTAATGATGCAGTGGTAATATTCATTTAACAGTGAACATGAAGTGTAATGGGAATGTGATATATCTTTTAACCAGAATTGTATAATTTTCCTTTTTTTTTTTCTTAATTTATGGTTTAAAAGAGCAACACTTGAAAAATAAGCTCCAGTTTTAGTATTATTTCATACTACTGAAAAGACGGCATTAAACATAAATGAAAATAGCAAAAACAAAAATAAAAGATCAGAATATAAGGAAGAAAATAAGATGTTTTGTAGATCTGATAGTTTACGTTTCTTCAGTATATATATTTATATAGTTGTGTCATAAGTAAATAAATAATTTTATACAAGTATCACAAACACTATGATACAGAAGGAGTTTAAAGAATGAAAACCAATATGCCTCAACAGAACTTTAAAATATTTACTTAAAACAAATTTACTTCTGTGCGTCTTTTTGCGGATTCAATGAAAACAACAAATCGAACACTAATGATTGGTAGAATGAAAAGAAATAACCAGGGAGCGCAACCAGTGAGCATATACATTAGAATATCACTATACATTACATTAAATATATTACATTAAATGTACGTATAGTAAAGTAACATACACAAGTAAAGAAACTGTAAGGAGTAGAATACACTCTCCCAATTTAAAATACAGCCCTTTTCCTATCTGCAAATTTACTATAACTTTAACCACAGAGTTCTGATACTTTATCTAATCAGTGAGAATTGCTACCTAATTTTTCAAGGTCTGGCTCATGAGGTAATTTGAACAGCTGTAATTTTTTTCCCCTTTCTTTACAAAGAAAGGTATTATGCTAAAGACACATAGACATGCTTAATCAAGAGAAGAATAAAACCTCAAAAAAGAAGATAATTGTAACAGGTGATATGATTTTTCCTATATATGAATATTTATATGAATATTTTGGGTCGTTTAGATTATTTTCTTTGTATTTCTCAGGTAACAGTGGTGACTGTCCATGAAGTTTCTTTTGCCTCAAAATCACAGAGTTTAGCTTCAGTTCAGTAATGACTGAAGACAGCTCTTTCTGCAAGCCATGTTTGATCCTATATGACAGGTATTTGTGATTTTCATATTTTTTAATGTAAAAATGCCTATATCATAAAAAAGAAAAATATAAAAATGTTTTACAGTAACTAGCATCTTTTGTGGCAATTTTACCAAGGTGGATGAAGTTGTTAGAAAGTCTGGGTGTTCTGTGCTATGTTTGTGTCTAGTTACAAAAGAAGAACTTCATGAGCATTTTAGCTACAAGTAGTAAATTAAAACTGAAAGAAGAAAATAAAAATTTCTTTTAAAAACAGAGGAAAACTGCTAAGAATGGACTTAAATGGTATATAAAAAAAAAAAAGGTAATTGGCATTAGAAATACTAACTAAATATATTAAAAGCTAACACATTCTAAATATTTTTACGTACTTTATCCTGTACGCTACACGGTCTTTGAAGATATTAATAAAACACATATAAGTTATTTTGGCCACAAGAGGGCTCACATATTTTATAGTAAAAAAAAAAATGGGCATAACAAAATCATAATTTATAAGATGTGGGTACAGGGTAAATTCAAGGTAAACATGCTGTTCACGTACTCAAAAATATTTTATGCAGACTTTTAAATCATTAGCAAAAAAAAAAAAGGCAAAAATAAGAAGGTTCCTATTTTTATCTCACCATTAATTGGATCTTTACCAAAACTAATCTGCTTTTGTGAGGTCTAGTTATGCATTAAGTTACAAATTCAGCTCCTATTTAAGCAAGTGATTCTAATGAAGTCTATTAAAATACTCTCTAGCTCTTAACACTATTTTGGTAGCTCAATGAATACTCATTAAGATAGACCTGAGTAGATAACAATGGTAGAAGTTTATTTATCTACAGAGACTTCAATCGTTACAGAGGACATTCATTATTAGTAAGCACAGGGTTAACACTGGCATTATATTGTCATTGGAACATATTCTCACCATTTTCAGGTGAGAGGATAACTAGGGCACTGTTCTGATAAATGCTGAATTTAACAAGAAACTCTCCCCTGCCGTTAGGGAGAGCACGATACAGAGAGTGGGCTGTGTAACGGGTTAACCCCCTTCACTGGGGCTAACCACCTCTAGGACAGGAATTATTGGATTTCCATACTTCTGAGTGGTTCTGTGGAGATAATACATTACAGGGAAATAACTGGCAGAAATACAGTGAAATGTCTGGTTGGTGGGGAATTTTGTAACTTAAAATTTAATATCTATCAAGCTGGATTTGAAATAAACTTGAAATCCTGAAAAATATTTTGGAAAGAAGGATGCTTGCTAGTTGAATTACATTCCTTTAGGACTCCATAAATTCTGACTGATTAAAGTTTGTGTGATTCTTCCCTACAATGGTAGCAAAGATTTTAGCAAGCACATATTGCAGTTACTCAGAAGCTGCTACAACTCTCATATTTTGCCATTCTAGGCAGTATCTACATGCAAGCTGTCACGGACTATAAACCCTACACCTTCCACAAAGTTGCTCCCAAACTTTAAGATTCCACTTCTAAGGTCTAACAGCTTAGGTCTAACTAACAATTTAAAATCTCATTCAAGAATGCCATAGAGGGTCTTTAAAGAAAAATATAATTTAACAGCATGCATACAAGCTTTGTGCTTAAGAACACTGAGTACTCTTGACATAATCACACAAAATCAACTATCTGAAGTGTTTATTATTATTATTATTATTATTATTATTATTATTATTATTATTATTATTATTATTACAAGAAGGTTAATACTATACCACTCAAGCTAACATGGTTCAATTCAAATTTTATTAACCTAGATATTACGTCATCAAATGCTACGTAACTGAATAATGTACATGATTATCTTAATTTTCATGAATATAATTTGTAAATACTATACACCTAAGATATTTTATAAATATAATGAAAGGTATTATAATACTAAACCTCTTTTGTAGAATCTGGAATTTCTTTTTCCACATTATATTGCTTTCATCAACTGTTCTAAAAAAATAAAAATAAAAATTTTAAAGCCATGTAGAGGCTTCTTAAAAGTCTTCAAAGTACATCTTTAAAACGTTGGCCACTACCTTTCCATGGTTTACCTTTCTTGACCTTTATACTGCTGCAGTTTATCAGCTCGTGTTCTTTTAGCAGCTTCTCGATCACGTGCTATAGGTGTTATCTGAATTTAAATAAAACATGGTTTATTTTCTTTGCCAACAACGTAAAAATAAATACAAAGTTTTGCTCACAAGCAATGATCTTCTCCAGTTCTTGGAACAAGAACAAGTTTTCCTATTTTCCTGTTAGATATTTCCAGAATTTTGCTAAGAAAGCATGAAGGGCTTAGTAACCTTAGGCAGTAGCTTAAAATTAGATCATTTTTTCCTTTGAGTATAAGGATTTAGCTACAGTTAGGCAACTTCTTTAATACAATATAATAATACAATGCATTGTCTACATATATTTGTCTAAACACCATCTCACTGTTATCAATGGTAAAATTATCATTGCCTAGAGTGAAAAAGGATTCAAGGCCTAGATGTTTTGTTATAACCACCACAGTACTGATGCTTGTGGTCAAGTGATTAGAGTAAACAACTGGACTCCTGACTCTCAGATCTAACCCATATTTTCATGGCCATCTCTATCCTTGGGATCAAGCTGTTCTTACACATCTTTGGTTCTGTGCAGATGTCCTGATGCAAACCAGCACCTAGCTCAGGATTTGGGAATATCCTGGCACACAGACTAGGAGGGAGCTGTGGCACATTTCCAGTCTGTGTGATGGGATGGAGGTATTTATGGGAGTGTCCGTGGTGCGACTGCTTAGACACAGTCCGTGTGACCTCGGATCTTCACTCCTCTGTCTGGGAAGCTGAAGTAGCAATAACGCTCTCAGAGGAAGGTTGTGAGAAATTCTGTAAAGTTCTCGGATGAAGCCACTACAGAAATGTTTACTAGCATCACTACTATAGCAACTAAAAGACTAAAGAGGCAGTAGTTCTGGCACATTCAAAGAGAAGTAGTGAAGGGAGGTGTGTAAAATATATACTTAAATATATTAGCTTATAATAATGAAAACATTACTTTGTCAGCCAGTTCTTTCTTCGGTTTTGTAAGATGGTCCTTTTGGAATTCTCTTTTCTCTGCAGACCTTATATTATCGGCTTCACTTTGCACTGGCAGTTTGTCACTTTCAGCTTCATTTTCTTCTGCTTGCAGTCCTAAAGTCTGACAAATACAGTCTATTGAACATGCAAACCTGTTTTAGTCTCCTGTAACACTTTCATCATTCAGCCAACGACTGGGAATACCATATCACAAATCTGAAGAGAACTAGGCCACCTCATATCTTCTTTTCCCTCTCAGCAGAGTGTTGTATACGCTACTTTTCCTACAGTAAATAATACTCTATAATGCACAGAGCAAATCTGAAAAAAACAAAGATGAGATCCTTCTAGAGTCTTCTCCCCAGCATTACTTCTGCTTGGCATCTCACAGGTAGAGATATTTCCTCCTCCAAGAGACATTTGCATTGCTGTTATATTTTTACAGCACTCCACAGAGACACACTGGACATGAATCTGGTAAATCAAATACATTACCAACCCCTCTGAATGGAACCTCCACGCATTTGGTAGTGCTTTGTATAAAATTCTAACTCAATCCACATCGAGTCATCACTTTGTTTTGTCAGCTGCTGACACATTCCACTTTCTCTCAAACACACATGCTGGTAGCTATGCAGCTAGTTCAGAGGGGTAAACATCAGATTTAAAATACAGATAGTGTTGCAGATATGTTGCATTATCAGGCCTTTTTAAATAAAGAAAGGTAATTTTGTCCCTGTACTACTAAAATGGCAACCAAAATTCACTGTAAACATTACTATTGAATGACTGGAAGAACAATCATAGAGTCAGATTCTCCTTCTACATTTTTTTTTTTATACTAGTTTAACACCCTCTGTATCAATAGCACTATGTCTGGGTAACAGAGTTTGTATAAATCAGAATCAGTCCCATTTTAACTATGTATGCAACGGACTTGACCTAAAGCCATTTGATATGGGTGACAAGGAGCATTAAAGTCACAAGATTTGATCCCCATCCAATTTGTTTGATGGATTGCAGCCATTTGAAATCTAAACATGATAGGGCTTCTGTGGCAAAATCCTTCCTGACACCCTCACCTCCTGATATGACAGCGTTGAAAAGTCTATGAGTGAAAACTTGTTATAATCTGAAGATCCCCAGGTCTTGGACAGTCTCCTGAGGGAGCAGTGAGCACTTGAGAATCCCAGGTCAGTAAACCAACCAGAAATAAATGAATAATAGTTGTACCTGTGCCTCTGTTAAGATTTTGTTGGAAAGTTGTTATGAAAGGTAACTAAATTTTAAATGTAATGCTAATCACAGCTAGTTCCTGGACATGTCAGTCATTAAGGCTGCAGCCAGTTCATTTTTAAATGCATTCATGCCCTCTCTCTATTATATTTTTCCAGGTCATTCCTTTGCCTCTTCACAATCTATTACCATGTTTCTCATAAGATTATTTTAATCTCTATTGTGCTTTGATATTATTTTACCCCAGTGAAATCTCTGTCATCAGGTGTATCCCTCAAAATTATGCTCTTCCAGGACGAGAAGCAGAGCAAACCTCTTTGCAAATATGGAAAGCAATCATAAACTGGATAAAGAATCAACCTTTGGTGTAAGAATCCTATCCCTTTTAAAAAGCATCTCCAGATGATTAAAGCTTACTCTGAGTATACAATAATTCTTGATAAATTTTTGATTAGAAAGTCCATTTTGCTATTTAAACTATATTATGAATCCTTCACCTTAAAAAACTTAGGCAGGTCCAATAAAATTTCATTAATTTATACAAAAAAATGATTATTATTCTAAGAAATACTAAGTCTTAGTCTAACTGTGTGGAATACTAGTGCATTTTCCTTTTGCTTTTCAAAAGTCATAAATACACCATTCTAAGTATTTATTGTCAATCATTCAACTCATTGTAGACGACTCAGCAAATTTTATATCCTCTTTAAGCCGACTGAAGATAGTGAAATAAATTTCTACCCGCTATCGATGTATTTAATGAAACACAGGTGAAGGGCTGAGAAGCCATTGCTTTCTCCATTCTATGTGATTTAAGTTCTCATGCATCTTCTTTTTATTTATTTATTTATTTATTTTTTTTTTTTGAATCCATATTGTTAAGAGTAGGGCACTCCATAACTGTAAGCCTACTGAGTATTCTCCACAGTGAGGTCTGGACAACCACCCTTGGTACACATGCATGGTCTTCAGACTGCCTCCACACATGACCATCTGTCATGACTGCATGGCGCCTCTCCACAACTGGGTCGGATCCTTGCCGGAGGGCATTAGGTTCCAGACAATGCTGGTTTAGATTTAACAGTTTGGATAACACTACAAGGGCCATCTGTTCTACAGGAAATCCTTTCTCTGTGTCAGTGGTGAAGTAATCACATCACATAACTATTATTTGTCATAGGATTTTGGTACATATTTTGGCACATAGGATTTCATGTACCATGAATTGCAAGGACATGTTATTTGGAACTGGATAGAATGGTGTACAAAATAACTTTAATTAGATCAGGTTTGCTTGATACACTGAGTATCATCAAGTAAACATACAAAATCATATAGTGATTCAGCATGGCTACAACACCTGAATACTCCAGGCAATGCATAAGAACTGAATGTCTACCTAAATCTTCCCTAATAAAGTCCATTGCCTCCTGCAAATCAAAATACTGATCCTATTGAATGGCATTACAAAACTTCGGTGAGGAAGTACAGCTCTTCTGCAGCATAGGACAGAGTACTTCATATTAGTGTGGTGCTTGTAAAAATATTTGAAGAAAGATATTTTATACATTTTAATCAAATATATAATTTAATATATAATTTAATTATATATTAAATTTACATTTAATTTGCAAATTAAGCATGAGAAAAGTCTAGAAACTGAAGTTTTCATGTATTTATAGCACACTAAGCTTTCCATCTCACAGCCAAATTTCAGACACTGGAACTGTAACTTACATAGGCTGCTAGGAAAGAACTCTGCAAACATTTCTGTTTTTGTAAATCCCCCAACCCCAAATCTAATTGTTACCTAAAAAGTAAAAATTTTAAATACAACAAGCCAACTTCTCCCAGTACAAAAAAGTGTTTATATCACTAAAAAGTACTACTAAATGCATCTTAAGATGTGATTTTTTTACAGTCTAGACATCTAATTGCCTAATAGGTTCTAAAACTAAACACTGTTGACTGCACAGCCATGTTCAGATGAAGATACTACAGGTATATAGACCGACTCATAGGGCTTGATAGCTTGTTGCTTTCTACCTAGTGTAGAAGAGTGTCATAAATATCAGAGAGTGATAGGAATCTTCCATTTTGTGCAATTTCAGGAGTATTATTTACTCTTCGATAAGTATTCAGAATTATTAGAGCCTTTAAAAAATAAAAAGCATAACTGTAAGATTTATGTACTAGCCAAAGGTTACTGCCCTCTTTTTCAGATATATTCATAGCTTCCATTATTTTCAATATAAGCGGCATCAAAGAGGTTTTGTCGATGTCTGGTAAGATCATATAGTACATTCATTCCTTTTGATCTAGGTAGGTTCAAAAAGATATAGTAAACCAGAATAAATTTCAAAACTATTAATAGGACAGATTTCAACCCTAATAAATGAATTTTCCTATTGACTATAATATGGTTACAAGGCCCTACGATAGCAAGGAATAAAATTTGAAGAACATAAATATTAAGGAAGAAAACCACTGAGACAGCACTAAATGTGAGGAGTTAAATGGGGAATTAGGCAATTTGGAAAAGAAAACAGAATGAAACCAAGTAATGTGAATAAAAGACACAGGACAGTGAATGAAACATCTTTTGGAGGAACTGTGGAAATCTCATTATCTCCAATACATTTTCTATTCTACTGTTATACCTTTCTTATCACAACATTATCCTGATGTATATCATAATCATAAAAATATGCAATAAGAAAAACTCCTCACTGACCATCTCTAGTCTCATGTTTCCATAATAAATAATAATAAATGTCAGTTCTTACATACATCTCCCATTTTACCAATGGTGCAATAGGCAGTTATCAGCTATCACTGTAACACAATATAAATAGATATCCTATTGTTTTCAATATCTCTGTCTATAGCAAAATGGATTTTCCTGTGTAAATATATTTCCTATCTAGATATATAAAATTTCTAAGATGAATGCAGCTGTCCCTTGCTCTGTCTACAAAGCAAAACTACACAATCAAATCTGCCCCAGTACAAACACTGAACAAAATATCAACTAACACTGTATGTGTATTTAGCAGTAATTGAAAGCTTTTTATTTTAACTGTATTGAATGAACTATTTTGTGCTCCTTTAAAACAACATTAAAAATTTGAAAAACTAAGCAGCAGAAGCTTACCTATATTAGTGTTTTATCCATTAACAGTGTATCTTGAAAGTACTTCAAGCCATGTAGAAGCCTACATGGTTTCTGAGAGACACCATTCTCCCATGACTCAGAACTAGGAGTTCAAATTATTCAAGTTAATTGACTAGTTGGTGTTAACCTTAGGTCTGGACATTAGGCAGAGACCCTAATGATCGTCAGTGACCTAATGACCTTGTGACTGTCAGTGAAGAATGGTTAGGGTTGGGAATTTATCCTCTTGCTAAGGAGAGTGGGGAGAATAAAAACTTTGCAACCACAAGTATTGTACATGATAAAATATCAGATGAGGTGAAATTCCTTTTTTTCTTTTAAAATCATAATTAGACTAGGATAAACAATGTCATCTAAAGAATGGTTTATACATAAATATCATGCTATTTTATGATATAAGCTGCAAATTCTTTTTAACCTTTTAGTGTAATTTCTTTCTTTCCATTTTTTTTTTAATTGTATTTTTTTTCCCTGCAGCTGGTCACATTACCTCTGGCCTCAAATCCCACTTTTTTTTTTTCAAACAAATCAGCATTTCTCCAAGCAATGCAAAAAGTTTGCTATCAAAACAACCAAATCCTCACACAGAATTCAGATATAATTCAAAAATATTTTCATCCTAATGGAAATGGAAAGCCTAGGCTTTTATAATAGGGAAATGTCATAAATATTGTTTATATCTCTCTCCACTGTTTATATCTCTCTCCACAGCCGAAGCTTTCAATGTGTACAATATCCCTATGTAGATTGTGCATCTATGCAAGACCAAAGAAAACTGCAAGACAAGTAAGTATGTCCTTCTCCTTCTCCTCCTCCTCCTCCTCCTCCTCCTCCTCCTCCTTCTCCTTCTCCTTCTCCTTCTCCTTCTCCTTCTCCTTCTCCTTCTCCTTCTCCTTCTCCTTCTCCTTCTTTTATCATTAGCAATCTGCAATACACCACTTTGAACAAAGATCTCCTCATGTTAATAGATGAAGCTCCATCTGCTGCTACCTTTGATACTACTAATCATGAAATGTTAATTCTTCTATAGATTGTGACATGGTTGAATGGAACTGATATTTAAGAAATTCATTTCCCTCAACCTGTATGGACCTCCAGAATGATACTTGTTCCCCCATTCTGTGTAATTTATATGCAATGCCCCGCAGATAATCTCGGAAATGAAGAGGTTTCAGCATTTTCTTTGTATTCATCACTCCCAATGACAAGAATATCTTCTCCAGTTAGGACAGCATGGTTCAGCATCAACTCAGCTGAGCCTGAAGTGGGAACAGTAAGCTGGAGAAAGATTAACATAAAAGACTGAAGCAATTGGCTGTTTCCCCTGATTTATCACGAAGAAGATAGCCACATAAACATTGGTCTTTTTAACTGAGAGAACACACCCAGCATTAACAACTTGATTTTTTTAGTAAAGGGCAATTACAGATTGCCCAACAGTCACTGTTTGACAATGGGATTTCAAAAGTGATCTACTCAGGTTGCTACCAACGGGATCTGGAAAGGAGGAAGCAGGCCAGGAGGACTTCTGCTAGATCTGGATTTTGAGTGATTTTCTAATTTCAGCCTTTTCTCTCTCCCCTGGCAAGTCTTTAGTCTTACACTGAACTTTATGTTACATCCCATATTGGGACAATCATCTACCCAGAATATTCCAAGAGTATTTGTACCTGCTATTATTTCATATATGGCTTTGTCACTCTTATTCAATACAGGATACCAAAGGATTAGATTTAGAGACAAAGTAGTCCCCTTAGATTATATGATAAGCACGTTTTGAGACTATGTCAACCACCAGGTTTTCAGTTAAATGAGCAATTTATACTAACACTACACAATTTTGAATAATGAAATCAACAACAGACTGAACAACAAAGAACGTAATGAAGACAGTCTGCATCATTAAAAAAAAAGACTCTAAATGTCTTAATGTCCTATCTACATGAGAAGTCTTTTCCAAGGTGATTTACTATTAGTATATACTTACTGTGCCTGGAAAGAAGGAATGAATGATGTTTAGTTAAGAGTTATATTAAATTGAAAACTTTCCACTGTATCTTCTTCTTTTTTTGTCATTTAATAACAAAACCAATATGTGTGACTTTTGATCAGTATGGTGTATAGTTGCTTTAAATGTAAACAGTTTTCTCATCTTCTGCTTACTGTCATGGTTAATGGCTAAGCAACTAGTAGAAACAAATTAAGATGCATATGTTGAAAAGTCTCTACAAGCTACAGTAAAAGAATAAAGTGCATAAACTTTAATGTGTAGTTTTTTTTTTTTTTCAAATGAATGATCTGGAAGTAATAAGAAACAGAACATAGTCCCCCTTAGTTAAAGCTTTGCTGTTAGTCAAGTAGTAAAGTTTCAACCTGGTTCAACACATTAACTAATACTAAAATCAAGGGTCTATATTTGGTGCTTCTACTCTCTGCTTATCTCGTGCTGCTAGTCACATAATCAGTACTATAAGAAAAACAGCCTGAAATAAGCAGTGGGATCTATATTTCACAGGCAAAAAATAATTTTTAAGACTGTGAAAGTGGAAATGTAAGCAGAACTTAGGAACAACAGCAAAAACAAACAAACAAAAGTTTAAATCATTAAAGTCATTCAAACACAAATACCTTACAAAAATTTTGCTTCCAGTGCACATCAACAGTGATAGAAGTCTGAGCAATGACGTGTTTTTCCCAGAATAAGTGTGCTGTGTAACAAAAAGGAATATCCAGAGGAATATACAGAGCCTTGCTGGGCTAATACACTCCTTTTCACTTTCCAAATAGAAAAGAACATAAGTTTATGCTCTTAGAGCATTTGCAACAGAAAAGAGAAGGCCATTCAATTTAAAAAATATTAGGGATTTTAGAAAAAAAAATCCCATAGTTGAGTTCTTGGGAGGGCAGGTAGAAATTGGCCCAAAACCTCAGCTGGCATCACAGAAAATAAACAGCAGTAATTAGGACTAAGGTCAAAAGAAACTCATCTCCTCAACTGCGGATTGCACAACCCACATCTTAATAAGCAAATATCCAATTCATTGGTAATAGCCAAATTATAGTAGAGATTCTCATTGTGAAATACATATCTGAGAACCTGACACTTGGAGAATGGACATTATTGCTGAGGATAAAATTAACCCAGATAGCTATACTCCATAACTAAGATAATGGAATAAATACGGTGAAAATGCTATAGTTTATTAATGGCATTAAAATTTTCAACAATTTTGAATTCAGTTTGCAAAAACTTTGATGCCTACTGCTGTGTGAGATACCCTAAGATTCAAGAGACCTGCAGGAGGCTGCCAGCTGTGACAGGATTTCCCTTTCTGAAGGGGCAGATAGAGGGTAGGTGGGACAGCTCTAGGACCCAACATATCAGAGAGCACCGTGTTTGGGAATCTAAATATTCCATCATCCCAAAGACTGTAATGAACCTACTGATGAAGAAAACTAGGGCAAAACCCAAGGAATATGTGAAGTGTGAAGAAGAGAAAGAAGAATGAAAAAGAGAGAAAAGATGTAAAATTCTGTTTCTGACTTGACTTATTCCAGAAGAGTTTTATCTGGGATTCTGTATATATCTTGAAACTAATAAATGATGATACAGTGAAATAGCAAAAAACCTCACCAACACCAATAAAAAATCCCTCATAGTATCAGAGAGACACAACACAGGTATGAGGAAACTGAAAATACATTTAGGTTCTAAAAGAGCAGAAGAAATCAGGCAGTGATTAGACAGTCACTTTAATACACACTGTTGGTAGCCACTTCTTTCTGCTGTCTCTCTCATGCTGATATTAGCATCATGTGGTTATTACTGAATCAGATCCAAGGAAAAAATTCAGTGGAAATCCAATTTAAAAAAATAACAAACTTACTAGATTCCAACTGGATAAATTCTTCCGAATCATAGCTCAAATCAAGATCTCAAAACACAAGCTTTCTTTGCACAAAGCAACAGAGAATGTCTATTTCTGTATTAATTCACAGAGTATCCATGAATGAAAAAGGACAAAAATATCTATCAGGATATTCAAATAATGTCTAGATATGGACAGTATCATTTGACTCAAGTTGTATTGTCAGCAACTCAGACGAACGCTGACTGGGGATTTAAAAATGTTTTCTTTTAAACTGCAGTCTTGAAGAAAACATTGTTAGATTAAGAAATTGGAAAATAATAAGAAAAAATAAAAAGAGAAAATGGAGACTAGCACCTTATAAATATGTCAGCTGTAGACCTATTGCATACAGATGTGTATAAAAATCCATAGACTGCATTAAAGATATTATTACCAAATTCACAAATGTGTTATTTCCCTTTTCAAATGGGATTTTTTTCCCTGATATTAAGTAGTTTGAAATTAAGTAGTTTGAAATGTACTCTGAACCAGTTTTTAAAAAAAAAAGAAACAACAAAAAGGTGTTATTAGTCCTAAGAATGAAACAAATTGGAAAATATTCAGCCACAGCTGGATCTAAACCATCAATAGATCCTAAGTTAACTAGTTTGCCTCCCTGCTGGGAACTTCTATCAGACATTCTGAATTTTATAGGGAACGTCCACTGTTTCTTGTGTAGAATTTACAATGTTAGTCCTAGTTGATTAGAAACAAAACAAAACATGAGTAGGCTGTAGAGTCGCTCCTTTACCTATACTGTATGTTCTCGGTTGTGGTATTTTTTTTTTTCCCACTCACTAGAAGGTTTAGCTGGAAAGTATCTCCTTTCGGTGTATCCAGAATTCCAGAAATTAATTACTATCCCTTAGATGAACATCTTGCCATTTTGGGGGTGCTGCAAAAATATGTTTGATAGGGCTACTAGAAAAGACTAGGGCTAGGCTTTCTACCTAAAAGGACACAAAACATTGAGGGAGTAGGGAGGCTGATTTTCTGTTGAAATTATTTGCTGCTGCTGGGATTTTACTGCATCATTAAAGCATTTGGGGAGTTAGAGATCTGATGAGTGTCAAAACAGTATCATTAATTAAATGATATCAAATCTATTAAATATGAATATAAATTAAATCCTTGTATAACATCTTGAGTCATAAATCTAGGTAGCAAATAGATAATTAAAGCAATATACCATTTATGTGGTAATAATGCAATCAGATATCACTTTCAAACATTGCACATATTTCAACTAACTTAGACTTGCTGGTTTATCTGAGCATATGGTCTTTTCTCACTGCATGCCGTAGATATCCAAATCTAACCATGATTAATAGGATATGTCAAATAATTGTTGCGGGAAATACAGTTTCCTCTCAAAACCCAAAGCTGATTAATATTGATTTAGATATTAACTTTATGTATTCCCTTGCCTTTTTTTTTTCTATTATTTGAAATTTTGCAAAGATCAGTGATACCAGCCTCTCTTCAGTCAAATAAAGGGCCTGTAAAATCTGAATTCAACCTAACTTTAAGAATAAGAAAACAAAAAGTTCTTAAAATATTTCTCTACTTTTATTTTCTTGCTATTATTATGTAGTCTATTTTTGGCTGGTATATACATGTATCAGCCAAATATTTTTCTAAAATCTTTGAAATATAGTGAAAGAGAAATCCAAATAGGTTATCTTTGATGTCATTGCAACCTCACAACTTTGGCACATGACAAGATATAGTAGTAGACACAGATGACAAAAGACATTCTTTGATTATGATTACATTCAGAAATCTCATAGTAGAGTTTTTAAGGGTGAGTTTTTAAGTAGTTCAAACAACTATCTCAAATAAGTTATAGATTCTAAAGTGATAATCACTTACCAAGGAAGAAATCACAATTTTTAATGGGAAGCCTTCAAACTATATTAAAATGATAGAAGATGTCTCCTTATTGATCTCAAACATCCTTCTAGTTAAAGGGTTCCAAATGTTGGCAAGCGTGTAGAAGGACTTACAACAAGAGGAATTCCTTTAAATGTAAAGCGGACTCAGGTAAAGCAGACCACACTTTCTTTCTCTAAATCCTTAGGTTTGGGTGCAAGAAATCAGATTACAATCTGTAATGAAACACTTTGAAGCCACTTTGAACTATCTGCCCATAAGCAATTCTTTTTATTGCTATAATGCTGAATCTGAATCAAACTGATGACTCAGGCGTGGAGAACACAACAGTCCTCTATTAAACCACTCAGCAAAAAAAAAAAAAAAGACTATTGTCAGCATTATATTGAAAATTGCATTAAAATGAGGACATAGCAAGTCATATTTTTCTAAAGACATTCACCTTTCTGTCATTTAAAACCAATTAGTATTATATATTATATTATATTATTATATCGTACATCAGTATTATAATGTAGAAGCACTTTATAGCAGTTACAAAATGCTTTACAGTTCACCATCTGTAGACATGATAGCTAGAGAGACATCATACTGAATGCTTTTTCTTAGAAAACACAGTTGGAAACAAACTGGGTCTGTTAAAATTGTTTGAAAGTGACAGCAATTTCTTGGCTTGCTCTGAGTCGTAACAAAGCCAGTTGTTTCTATGCGACTACCCACCAATGCTCAGTTTTATATTTATTTACTCACATGACAGGAACGCAAAACATCATTTATAAACAGCAAAAGAAAACTGAATATGAATGTAATAGCTAAACAACAGAAAAAGAGAAGAGACAAACAAATTAATATGTTTTTCCCTACAATTTATGTTCAGAACTCTGTTATTGTTTGGAATACTTTGCTATTGAATCTGCTTTCTTACATTGTTTTTTTTCATTGCACATTTTTACATTTTGCAGTATGTAAACCCTATCAGTCTTATATCATAGGATTTATATTTTTCGATTCAACCTTTACTTCCAGATTACTTCTTACATTCCATGCTCGTTCCCCTTTCCCTCGAGCACTATGTGCCCCGAGAGTGTTTTTATTCTCTTGCTTCTCCATCTTTCCTTTCCACATTTGTATGCACTCAGAGTATCAACACGAGGTCTCAATGAGCAAAGCATGTAACTTCTCATTGACTCTACTCTTTCCTTTCTGTTTCCCAGAGGACAGGCATTCTGCTTCCAGTGTTATTTAACATTCACTGTGCACATTACTGCTCTCACTTACTGTGCTGCTGCTGTATTTCCTGTATTTCATACTGATTTGTGTGATTATATGTAATTAAAAGATAAAGTCTTCCAAATTTGCATGTTAAATAATATGAGATATTGCAGATTACTCAGGATATCCTCACGGCATTTCAGAATTAATGAATGCATGTTCTCAGTATCCTTATTTCAGTACACTGAAAGACCTTAGAATCAACTTCACAAATATGTTTTAGATATTTGGTAACTGTGTGCTGTAACTCGGTAAGAATCAGGAGCAATGAGAAGAATGAGGCCAAACCTCACCTAAAAGTCCCTGCAGCCCTTTGGCTGGACTTCTGTGCACTCATTTGTTTTGAGCTCTGACTATTCCTAGCCTATTCCTAGTCCCAGACTATGTGTCCCCAGTTCATCCAAGAAGGTTCCCAATGAAGCATTTCTAGGTAAAAGTAGGAACTAACTCTGGGATAGCACAAAACTAGAAGTAACACTAGAAGTGTGACTATCTATGCCAGAAATAGACTATGAAGTCAAATGAAGGTTTTCATTGATCTTTATGTAATATTAATATTTAATATTTTATACTTTTTTACATTCACAAACTATGTTAAAAGAATAGAATCCTATAATATTATTTTTCTGGGGGACTAATTTTAAAAAGTTCAGTCCTACAGTGCTTGCCCAGAGTCACTGAAACTGAAAACTGTGTAAAGACTGCAGGATTGGCCCCCTATTAAAAAAGTCTAAGACACATGGTGCTGAGATTAACAAAACAAAGTAAGTAAAGCAGCTATGACTTGGCACAACGTTTGACAAGCTGCAGAAAAGCAAATGTTTAAATAACTGAAGTGGTACTGATTTTCTATTCACAACCTTTTCTCTTCTAAACAGTATCATATTCTTTTCCAGCACATTTAGATTGCAAGTCAAGCTGTGTTTTATTTTTTATTATAATAAACCCAGTCAGCTTACTGTAACAAAGACATACTAGTGGTGATCAGTGTGAAAGCCAGTACGAAATCAGGCTAGGGAAAAAAAAAAAAAAAGTCAAATGCTAAAATAAAGGAGCAGCCGTCTGGAAAGTTCCTGGTTCATGTAAAAAGAAAATAAAAGGCAGTGTTCTTATGAGACTAATGCAGAATACAAAAATATTTTAAGACAAAACCCTCTATATAATTGCCTCTGAGCCTATGACATTTCTAAAAAGTACCAGATAATTCTTCCAAATAATGCTAAGTTTATTAAACACAAGTCTTCCTAAAACAAAGTATCATTAAAAAAAAAAAAAAATTTCTGTTCTTCTCAAAATTCTGCAAGAAAAAAATGTAGTTTTCTCACTTATTTTTTCACATGTAAAAAGTCACTTTCCTGTCTATATTCAATATATGTGACCTTAAGAGGAATTGGTATGTTTTATTAGATTTGCAAATGCAGATGGCTTATGAAAAAGTATACATAAATATCTTACCAGACTCTTAACTAACGATCTTTCATTTTCAATTTCTTCCTTCATTTGGTCTTGAATTTCAATTAACTAAAAATATAAACATTATAAACATTTAAGAATTAATGCTCGATTTCTTATTACAGACATTCTCTAAATATCCTTTCTACACATAATCCCCCTATTCAAGAGACTACATGTGGATATACATATCTTAGTATTGTAAGTGGAAAAAGGCAGATAGTTTGACTTAAAGATAGATACTTTTATGTTAGGCTTGATAACGTCACGAAAGTCAAACATACAAAACGTACAGTTTTTAAGATTCAAACAAAAGAGATGGTTCTGTGAGAGGATGTAGGAAGATAAAAAAATAACGGGGAGATTGTGTGGACTTAAAAAAAAACAGAAATGTAGATATTTGTGGAAATCTGTTAGTCAAACAGAAGTGGAAGTTTGGAATTGCAGGAATAAGTCCACTCCTGCATTTACACCTCTGTAGAAAGATCAGTGCGCTGATCTTGCAGCAAGTTCTATATCACTTGCAGCAAGTTCTAAGAAATCATTGTAAGACAAACTCTGTCAGGCAAATTTCACATCTACTGTCACCAAAGACAAAGGTTTGTGCCCAAAGAACAATTTAAGCAGAATTCTTTGGGAATTACAGAATCATATTCATTCGAACAGCTCCATTTCACAGTAAAGTGAAACAGTTTCCATAGTTTCTGCTATTCTTGAGCTGCCTAGCTAGGGCTTCTGTCACAGCTATTGTCATCCGGAATTTGCAAGTTAAACATCTATATTTCTCAGTGTCACAAGGATCTCAGTTTGTTGCTTCCTGAATTTTCACTTAAAACATATCCAAAACCTGGTAATATTGAGTTCAACACTGACATTCATTTCCTCTCACAAAAATGGAGAAATGCTCTCCTGCTGCAAACTAACCTGGGAGTTAGACTGCCCACACATCGGGGCATGCTAGAGTCTCTGCCTCTGGGAGTTTTATGGTGCTTGATTAAAACTTCCCAGGTCCTAGAACAGTAGCTCAAGTACCACTCTATGAAGAGAATAAGCCACCAGTTCTGTTCAAGCTGTGCCATTGGACACAAAGAATATGAAATTCATGAGACAAGATACAGAATACTCATGCAGGAGCTTCATTGCATTGCGAAGCTGTGACTCAATATGAAAGAGAGTGTTTGACTCAATAGACCATTTCTGTATTTTACTTTAGATTATGAATGACTAAAAAGTAATACACAACAATAACAACAAACTCACACTATGCACATACACAAACTCCAGAAATACTCAGCAGTAATTCAATGGAAAAAAGAACAAATCTTTAGGAAATTCTCTATCCATATGGTAGTAATTAGTCCAGATAATCTATCTCTTGATACCTTTGCATTTAGCAAAGATAAAATCAGCTTTAAAGAATGTTTTCCCACAAAACACAAAGTAAACTAGTAAAGTCATTGGTATATGAAGCTACAGACTCAAATATCTTCAAGTTCATCAATGCCATCATTGATGGACATCATCAAGTTCTCAGGCCAGTAGCCTGAGCTAGTGCTCTAGATGTTCTTCATTTAGCATTTTATGAAAAACTCAGTGGCTGCTATCTCTTACAATTCTTTAAGAGAAAACAGAGAGGCAGTCGATCACAGCTAGAGCACAACTTTATGGTCTGGGCAAAGGAAGAGGTTTCAGACTCCAAATTCCATCTGGAATAAACTGGGCAGCATTTCATAGTTAGTCCCAGCAAGAGATCTTGGTCATTTTAAAGACTTAATGAACTTAACATTCCAATGCTAACCTAAAGATAGGTATATACCACTATTTTCAGAGTAAGAAATTTGGTCATAGAAGAGAGATTCATCTAAGTTCCCAAGAGAAATCGATGAAAAGGATGGTTTTACAATTCCAGTGTGTTGGTCACTGTCACCAAAATAATTCTTTTATATGGAATTCTGTGTGAATTCAGTAATGTCTGAGGAAATCATGCAGATTTGTGGATTAGTAGAATTGAGTAATCTAATCTGAGTAATCTACAAAACTCTTTGAAAATGTTTCACAGAAAGAAGGTTCTTTCTGGGAAGTTCTGTGACTATTTTTAAATTTTCAGAATTCAGAGACCTATACACTGTTGAAGAAAGCCATTTGAGAACTGTCATAACATAAATAGATTACTGGGAGGATAACTAGATGAAACTGAAAAACACTGAGCTCTGTCAACTCCTTTTTGAGGATACTATTTAATAAACCTTGGCACTGGAAAGTTATTTTAATCTATTTAAAAGTTGACTTTTATACCTTATTCACTGTAGTTTTGCTCTTGAGTAATAATTCACATATATTATTAGCTCTGGCTTGCAATAGAGGGATATATCTCAAGTCACAGGTAATCAAAAATTACTGTTTGCTTTATGTTACAAGTTACTTACATATACAAATCTTGCCTTTAAAAAGACAATGAATGTGTTTCATTTTTTATTAAAGTATCCAACTCATTTTACTGTAGTTTACCGGGGTTCTGAATTTTAACTGCATTTTAAGAATATCAAGCAATATGATGGGATGAGAAAGTCCAAATGACCATATTCACTGAAGGAATGCCAGTTCATTATTACTCTTCAATGAGTTATGCAACCATAAAACAAAATGCAACAGTATTCAAGTTAAAGTCTATTTTCCAGCATTATTGGGTCTATACATTGCCAACGGTTCAAGCTTGTTACTATTCCACCTGGACAGCAGCTCATAAATGTAAAAACTACAGTACCTTTTGAATAGTTCGCTCATTAGTTTCCAGTTTTAATTGCATTCTTTGAACTTGCTTATCTGAAAACAAGAGAAGCAAAAGGCAGACCATGAAATTACGTGCCTACACCAGTGTATTCACAATGTTTGCTGCAGGTCAGTCTCTAAACCCACTCAGTCACACTGGATGCGAGTCCTAGCAGAGCGGTGACCTTCACAATCGCCCTTGACATTCACAGCCTTCTTCCTGCTGTTCAGCCGGCTGGTCGGAGAGAGATGAAGAAGTAAGTTCAAGAGCCAAGTGTGACTGAGTGCCCACAGCTTTTCATTAATACTAATTCTGGATATCCTCGCTGTTAGTCACAGCCAATACAAAGTGCTTTAGCAGGTGGTTCTTTACAGTTCATACAAAACTATCAAAAGATGAGAAGTACCATTTAATCAGATGATAAACAGGAATAAGGAATATCACCTAAGTTAAATTCATTTTGCCACGATTCAGGTCGATACTGGATCTAATCTACTTGGGCAGAACAATAGTAAAAAAACAAATCCTCTTCTATCACCATAGTTTCTAGTTTCATCCACTAAATATTTCACACTGGCAATATATGAGAGGTAACTTAAAAGCAAAAACTGCACATTGTACCTATTGGAGAAAAAGAAACTCCTTTTCAGAACTGTTCTAAAGTATAAGTACCCAAAATAGTGATTGCCTATTTGATAAAACTGATTCTGTTAGAAAACCTCCACAGAAAAACAAATTTTGTGAAGCAATGCATGTTCAAATATTTTGCAGAAGCACAGAAACTGCTGTATAAAAGAGTAGATTTTTATACAACCTCCTAAGGGTGAGATAGATTAGCAGACTGTGATTAAAATAAAAAGGTCTGCATACAAAACCTTTCTATTTTAGCTACTTTACAGTATATGTCTGTCATGAAATATGAAGTCTAGCCACATTGCTAGGCAATATTAGAAGTCTCAAAAGCCATAGCAAATATTCCTTTGTCATAAATTAAAAATATGTTAATATATGCATTAAAATTAGAATAAATATGTATGAATTTCTCCACAAATACATAGAAAATTAGCATTCAATACCAGAAAAAGATAGCAGTGCAGAAATAAGCTGCCAACTGTCTGAAGCATGTTAACAATGAATTCCAAGTTTAGTAACATTTCTTACATAATGCATTTAAATTAGTCGTCTTGCTCTAGCATCAGTTTAAAGTTTTTACCTAATAAACAATTTTCTTTTTCAGAGCGCTTCAGAGCACTTTCGAGATGAAAAATCTTATTGTGCAGTTCAGAAATCTCTTCTTTGAAATCCTCATTTTCTTTTTCAAGCATTGTTTTTTCATGGTCATCATCTTCAAAGGCAACCTGAAAGATGGCGACGTCTTGAATTTATAAGCAAGGGCCGAAGGATTTAAATACGCTACAGTGGTATAATATTATACAACACAGTATCATATAATTTCTGAATTCTATTACAGAGACATCATATGAATAGAAGAAAGTTGAGGCTCTAAATAGGTTCTGGCTGGAAGAAAGGCTGCAGTACATTATATACAAAGACCATAACACATGGGGACGTTTTATTGACAGGAATAATGCATATCATACTGTTTGCGTGCCCTCATCATTCAGGTCAATTTATTATGGAGGCTGTGTCCAGGAAGGCAGCTGGGGCCTATCCACCCACACTTGCCTCTGTGTTCACGAGGCGCTGTCCGTAACCAGGCAGGCAGGAGAGAGCGCGGACGGGCAGCACCAGGGGGTTGCAAAGTGCACGGCTAAGGCGGGGGGCTTGTTGCCTTTGTGCCATTGCGCGGTGACAGTGCTGCCAGTGTCACGAGGAGCACATCACACGTCAAGGCGGTGAAGTTTGCAGGCTGGGAGCCGCATGGAGCCCATCAGGCCTTCTGATATCAACACAGTTGGTTTTCCACTTGGTGCCGGAGCCACCCAGAGGCAATTCATATTCTGAACATTAGCGCGGCTTTGCATGCCTGTCACACATAGACCGTGCAGGGGTTTAATGCTATTGAAGACTCCGGTTTAAATCTCTATGCAAACAGTGATTACCTTGTAAGAAGGTTCCAGGATAACACGCAACAAAGGACTTTAAAGTTATAGTTTTAGTAAAGCAAACTCATTTACATTTTTATTATGCGTGCCCTTTGTTTAAATCTTGCCACGTCCATTATGGAAAAGACTTCTTATGCAACTGAAGCTTATTGGGACAGCTACTCTTTTTTTCTTGTTGGTTTCAAAGCTATTGAGAACATTTGAATATACTGTCTTATGGCTGTCTAGATTTTACTGCCACATATTTCTTTTAAAATTATAGAAAAGCTTTCAGAGCTGGCATAGATGCTTATAGTAATACCAGAATAATAACTAACTCCTGAAGCTATTTAAAATATTAACACAAAAGAGAAGAGTCACACAGCAATTACTTTGATTAAAAAAAGAAAAGTTAGGATATTACTTGCTTTGCTTGGTAAAAATATTAAATYCTTTCTAAAATTACCAGAAAATAAAAATGATAAAGAACTTTGAAAATAAAATTCCAAGGGTTTCAAGTGACATACAAACCTGAACTATATTTTTGAGCAAAATTTCATCCCCAACTATTTTTTTCCTTATAAAGGACATTTTTGATCTCTGACTTACCATGACAAATTATCAATGTATTACCCTGAGTTCTGGCCACAAGCTTTTCACTGATTTTATGAAAAATCATATAAATAAAAAAATCAAGTGCTTTGGAAGGCAACACATCATATAATTTTGTGATTCCCCTTCCTTGACTGAAGAAACAGCAGTAGTACAATAAAAGTACTAAATAATAAAATAGTAACAAATAAATAAACAATAAAAAGTAACAAAAATTGCTACTTTTAATAGTATAGCTTTTTTTTTTAAAAAAAAAAGCTAATCAGATACCTCAAATACTATTTAAAATATTTTTATGCAATAAGAGATGTTGAGTTAAACTTATGAGATAATTGTGAATTGCATGATTTTACTAAAGGCTTTTAGCAAGTGCTGTAGCCAGAGAAGCAAGACAATTAGGGAGATGAGCATTGCTAATAATGCCTTTATGCAATATTTGAGTAATTAAGTCCCGGCAGTAGCCAGTTACAAAACAAATTCAGATTTTCCGAAGACTTTTTAGGAACTACCACAGCTCTCAATAGGCTTAGCCATTGGTTCTCTGGCCCTGGCAGCACTGGAGCATCAACAGCTGATGATCAAAAGATTGGTCCTTATCATAAAATAAAGTTAAATAATTTTATTTAATCATACGAATTAACTTTAAATGGCATACCAAATACAGTTGAAGTCTTATCTTTTACTGTTTAAAGGAAAAGATAGGAAAAACACACCAGACGATATTTTTTCCATTTTTTCATGTCGTGCTTAGACAACCTTTAGCTCTAGCTCCCCCATCTGTCCAGAACAAGGACTGCAAATAATTAACTATTCAGTCTCCCGCTGCAATGAGGACACTCATTAGCAAAAGGAACAAAGGGACAATTTTCTGTAGCTACAGTCATCTGTTACACTTTGAGTGGCAGGTTTTGTAGCAATGTGCTCTCTACCATCTGCCCACAGCGGTACTGTTTGGCTTGCTTAAGCCAGGGAACTTGAAATGGGAAGAGAGCAGCTAGAGTTTGGAGGGCGATTCTAACTTGGCTTACACTAGAGGTTTCAATTTTCCTCACCTTATGGGTTAACTCTCCATATTTTACAGTTAAGCAGTAAATTTTAACAGTAAACTGTAAATTTTGGCCGTAATAACTTCTTCTATATGTTTGCTAAAGTTATGTATTGTAGACTCTTCAGGTTACATTTCCAATAAAATACTATATACATATGGATAATTTTGAAACATAAGAAATTTAAGCTGGATTCATTGCCCTATAATGAGAGCATTTTGCATTTTAGCTAATTCTCTGAGCAAAGGCAAAAATATGTAGCTATTATTATGCTACTGAGAAATATGTATTTCCCTTTGGTATCTGGCTATTTAGTATATACTCAAAATAATTAATCGGTTGTTTTAATAACAAGTAAGATTTCTGCAGTCTTTTGTACAACCTACTGTACAGAAATACAATGCCTTTTACTGATGCTATCTGAAGATATCAACATTTAAATTATTTGGGTATATTTCACTTAAAAAGATAAACTTATTTGTTCATTTATTGGGCATTTGCCCTGAAAACAAACAAATGAACAAAAAAGAAAACAAAATTGATGACTGAAAACTTGTCATCCAAATTATTATGTACCTTTCTCTATCTAAACCACACTCCAGGTATTTATGTCTGCATAATCTATACCACCAGAGGGTGCAATTGTACAAGCTGACATGAAAAACATCTCAAATACATCACATCTCAATCTCATCTACAAATACAGCACATTGGAGTCGTAAGGGAAAAATGCCTTTTTTTGTTTCTACAAATTTGGACAAATTTGGAAAGGGCTTCCAGACTTGTAGATTTTTTTAGAGATCAAGACGCCMTCATTCCTTTGATCTCATCAATTACTCTCATATTTGGTTTCATCTTGCAGCCAATACAAGATGACTCATCATGACGTTATGATAAGTTTCATTATGATAACCCTGGACACCTTTAAAATACAATASCAGTAGGAAGGGACTAACAAGTTACCACTGGCCCAAAAGAGCTCTGCTTGCCTTTGTAAGGCATGTCAGGGCTGGACAAAGATTTAAGACTGTATAGCTCTGGAGGGAGAATGGGCATTTATTTCATTGAGAACTTTTTGACACACAAAGAGTCAGAGTTTGTTTTCATTCATATAAACATTTGTATAAACCACTGGCAAGATATTCAAATTCTGCAATTAAGTAATCTCAATCTATTTGATCTTTGCGGGGGGTTACAGCACCTGTACAGTGGCTTTCACTGCACAGTATACATACATGATTTGGTAAAGAGGCACAAAGCCCAAAATCTGGATCCAAATCCTATAGGATTCTGCATTACAAGCACTGAAAATCTCCAACTGCTTGAACTTCTACCAGAAGAGGCTGCAAGAGAGTTTAAGTGCAGCTATGCAACGACTTGAGCTTTGGTAACAATGAGAAGTTTAGCATCTAACTTTCAGTGGAAGCTATACTTTTTTTACTATATGTTTTTTGATCYACTTTGGTGCTCTACAAGTAGAAAGCAAAACAGCCTCACTGGTTCTGATCCAAACAAGGCAGATAAAAACATTGYTACTGATTGCTGTAGCTGTGGACTGTCACATGAAAGAATAACCATCACTTTCTTCTGTAYTCAAGGACAGACTAATACGGCTTCAATACCTAATTCTGGAAGAGGCTGCACAGCTATGCATTCCAGCTGGAAAGAGATTTAGTTTCCTCATAAAATATACCTTAGACCTCAGCTTTCTTCTTCAGAGGCCATACTGTCCACCCTGGGTGGCTGCCTCCACAGCTAGATGGCTTTATCAGATATAGYAGTATTTCAGAAATGCTACCTATATGGATGATGTATAGGGAGCTTAGAAACAATGTGTGAGGGGATCCCATGTTAGGCTTAGCAAGAGCCTCTTTAGCACCTAAGACTGCCAAACYACTTAAAATATATCTGAGGTTTTCACGAAGCGTTAGAGCTTTCTCACATTTTAGTGAACTGGAGATGAATATAGTTAACTTGGTTAGGAAAAGGATTTGTTTATGTTGTGGAAGACATCAGAATTACACGAACATTTGTGACATATTGAATTCTSTGGTTCCCATTTGGAAGTCAGAGACTGAATGCATAAAACTGAATAGGCAAGCCACTATAACTAGCTATTTWTATCTCTATTTAGGTGGGAAAAAAAGACTTATAATTAAAAAGAGCCTTTGTGTCTAAGAATCGTTGCAGTAAGTAATTACCATATTCCAGGAATTCCCATTGCAGAGGTTAAAAAAAATCAAACATGAAATATTTTAGTCTTTGGATGTTTTATTGGCAGGTTTAAATGATACTGACAGAATTTCAAAGAAAAAATGAAGACATTTATTTTAGAATAAGTTATTTAGAGACAGTAGAAACAAAAGGACACATGGGGAGAAATATTTTAACTATTTTAGGAAGTACTAGTTAAAAGTGGACTTTTCTATAATTGATAAGTTCATTTATGGAATAAAAATAGCACTGAGAGTAGTTTTTTATCGAGGAGAATTATATTATTATTATTATTATTATTATTATTATTATTATTATTATTATTATTATTATTATTATTACATATAGAAAAAGTATATGACAACCAACCCCTGGCCAGACTATCACTTGATGTAAATTGGTATGACGACAATAGAATAATATTGATAGAGTAATAGAGTAATTAACTATTAATTACAAGGAAAATTCCAAATAGCTTTTTAGTATCTTTAGAGTCCAATGTTTCTTATAAATACATAATGAGATTAAAAATATACAATGAAAGTGTTCCAAGATCACATTTGGATAATGAGATCTTTTGGATTTGGATAATTATGATCTTTTTAAAAACATACCATTTTATCCTTCCCTTTTTCTTGACATTCATGCAATTTTCGTTCCAGATCTTCAATTCTGGACTGTTCCTCACGCAGCTTGTTACGTAAAGCCCTCACAAATTCAGCTGATGGAGATTCTGTGTCTTCCTCATTTATTCTGTAATATTTCTATTATGGGAAAAAATTCTTCAATGAGAAGCCAACATGAATYAGGCCACCCTTTCTTCTAAAGCTACAGACTACTCTCGTAATTCAAAGACATGATTAACACATATTTTATATTCTAGAGTTTGTTATAGTAGCAAATAAAAAATTTGAACATATCCAATCATATTTTAAGTATTCAAATCAGAAGCGTATTATATCTAATATATAGTAGGTAATACTAGGAAACCCAGACACACAGCAAAGTGAAAATTTGGAGGTATTGCATTTCTTACATATTGTCAAGCATTTTAAGAATTTATCTAWAAAATATAAGAATGAATAAAATGAGGGAACTAGATAAAATGAGGCGAAAGTAGAGAATAGCAAGACAGACTATTCAAATGATAACTTACCGTATTACTGACATTTACTTTTGCATCTTTGATTGCCTTGGTAAAGTTTTAAAATTATATATATTTTTAAGTGTCCTCAGTGGATTATTTCTTCCCTGCTTCATTGAAAGACAAAGACAAGCACCTTCTAAGAAAAGAGCACATGCTGCCTTCTGTCAATGTGCTCCAAGGTGGTGCATTGCCAACAGCCAGCCATCAGGAAACATTAAGATTACAAGAGCACTCTTTTCCGGGAGTACTYACTGTACCTAGGCATCTAATTCAATGTATTTTCTAAAGTTAGATGATTATAATACTGCTCAACTTTCTGAAAATACTAATTCTAGCATTACTAACCATTCTCTCTTGTGAAATGGTACCTTTCTAGGAATTGAGAGAACAGCAGCCCAAGTTCTTCCACAGCCACAGTGGATTTAAACTCAGTTCCCCTTACTTCATGCAGCTCCTTACCCACAAAGCTACACACACATGTGGGATGGGGCCAGGCTCTCCCTCTGCTGCTGAAGATGGATCATTGTGCACAAGAATGCAAGCTCAGTGCAAGATCTTCCAAAGGGAGAGCAAACCAGACCCTGGTGGGAACAAGGCAATCAGCCTCTCCATGGAAACCAAATGGATGTTTTACTGCAGTGATCTTACGAACTGCACTGAGGAAACAGTTTTGGACGCACACTTAGGCTTGCATTACTGCAGATGGTTCTCCTGCCCCTTTATATGTCTGGATTTCTCTTTTCCTTCTAAGCTGCATTTAATGTTTTTATTTATGTTGTATTGTAGAGTGGATGCTGCTAATATATGGCACACACTTCCCACTATCCATACAGACTCGACTATACTGTATATATAAAAAATAGGAGAATAATTCTAGGTAAATATTGTCACCTTTAAATATCCACATAAGTGTTTTTCTTTAAATATAGACTTTTTTGGTAGAGAAGCACAAACTTGCATTTTCTATTTGTAAGTCAAGGAAGGAAGATAAAATTAAGGCTCTATGTTTTGGAATTTGTGGATTATTTTACTGTTAAACATCCTGTCATCTGTTGACATGCATGTCCATGAATCTGTCTGTGCATGGTCCCTAGAGGGCAGTATAAAGTCACTTAAAGAAGACATGATTAATCATTATTCTCTATTAATTGGTCTGAGAATTAACTTACGAAATGTATCAAGACATTTTCATTTTTTAAAATTTGATTGAACAATTTTTTTTTGTAGTTACCATGTTTCCACTTCCTAGAAAAATCAGCACAGCCTATCACCACCTAATGCACACCTACAGCAAATTAATGATTACAAAAGTGAGGGCTTCTCATTTTTCATTGGAGCGGACAATATTCTTACATGAAGATAACCTCAGTCACCTTTTAGAGCTATCTTGAGTGGGAATTAAAGCAAGTTTGCCCTCGTGGTATCCAGTAGTCCCAGGATATCCCTTCATTTGCTCCTACTTCTTTCTACAACTCCCAGTAAAATGCAAAATTAAGTGTTAATTGTGTATTTGGATCTAATCCTATACTGCTTGATAATTTTGTGGTCAATTATTTGTACACAATAAATGAAAAAAAGAAAAAAAACCCTTCTTCCAGTGATACTTAAGATTCATACTACATATAAGTGATACTTATATATACTATAAGTATATATATAAGTGATACTTAAGATTCATGCTCTAATACCATGATATTACTCATCTAAGACTATGCTTAAGTGCGTCAAACTGCATAGTTCATTAGTACAAGGAAAAAAAAAGTGCTTGTAAAAAAAGCTTTTGTTTTCCTTCTATTTAAAATGATTTCAATGCTTCATGAAAAAAATCAAACACATCCTTCTCCAGACTTTGAAGTGCAAAGCTGATCTCTATAATTGGTTCATAACATATTATGCAGATTGGCAGTCTACTACCACTTCATTGGTTAAAACCCACCTCGATATTTGCTCTGAGAACAGCCAGTGCATCACACAATTGTTGTTGGTAGCTCTGTCGAATTTGGACTTCTTTCTGCAATTCAATTTGTAATAAATTACTGAGAATTTTGATGTGCAATAAAAGGAAACAAACAATAAAAAAAATTATTCTTTTTCATTAAGGATTAAATGCTATCTAAATTCTTCAACTTAAAGAAAAATAAGAAAAAGCTAATGCACCTTTTCCTATTACCTTTACTGCTGAGAACATTTTTCAACCTCTTTTCAAGACTTTAGCCAAACTATCAAACTGTATCTCTTCTCTGCAAAAACTGGATTCTAAACTGCTTCAAAAATGAGTGCTTGTCTAAGAAGGGCTGTCTCAAATGTTTAACATAGGAAATCACGTACCATTTTTTAAACTTTTATTTTCTTACATGATCATCTCAGAAGTTTGAAGCAGACTTTGCTTCACACATTTTTTCCCCTAGTGACTGCACACCATATATTTGCAACATGGTTACTTAGTAACATTCATGCCAGTGAACATATTTTGATTTATTATGTAAAGATCACTGCATAGCTATTTTAAAAGAAATACATGGGAAAAGAGCTGTAAATAATTTATACACATACAACAAAGTGTGCTAAATTTCTTGTCTATTAAAATATTGCAAAATATTTTTTGTCATGTGTCGTGTCATGTGTCATGGTGCCATTTAAGATGTTTTCATAGACAGATTGTTAATAAGCAGTGTACAATACAACCCATATTAATTGCACAGACACTTTGGAAAGTCATTTTGATATCTGCATTAGCACTTCTCATTATTTCCTTATCGACAATACTTCTGTGAATTTTTTTTCATAATGTACAGTATCATATCAATTTGGAAAAGGAGGGTGTATGAATGACAACTGGTACCTAGTGAAAATTAGCATGTAAGTGAACAAGAATTTTTCTTTTTACCCGTTTATGAAAAAAATCAATGTCTTTCAGTCTGTCATTTATATATTTACAGAGATTTGAAGTCTGCTCTTCAATTAGTTCTTCATACTGTGCTTGAACGAGTGTTTTAAAGGTAAAGAAATCTTGCTGGAGGACACGGATGAGCTAAAGAAAACCAAAATCCTGTTATTATTTACATACTAGAGAATATTTTGCTATACGAAAGTTAGGCTAAAGTATGACATTCATTACATTGTGCTACACACACTTTGAATAGTCCTAGTAAAAGGGAAGGAAACATTGTGAGAGACGATTCTGGATTTAAAGATTGTTTGTATCCAGAAGTATAGTGTGTTCTCTGTCAAATCAAAAAGCAATGCCCCTCAAACCTTTCAACACTGGATAATTTAAAGATATTTGAGTTCAATATTTGACACATAGAAAAGATTTATGCAGTAAAAATATTTAGCTTTGTCAACACCTTCCCACTCCTCTCCACTTCCTCCCCGCACTTTAGCAAAACTCAACAATCTGCCAGGTGGTACCTAGTTGCATTCTGCAGGACATATCAACATAGATATCAAAACAAAAGACCAGAAAGTGGTCAAAACTTGTTTATAAACTCTAATTCAATACTCTGCAAAGCACCTTATGCCAAAAAGAACTATGATAGCTGCATTTTAACAGGCAGTGACACAGGAAGGGCAAGAGAAAATGGATTTTACATTCACTGACTTAGAAGAATAACCTACCTTTTCTGAAGTCTTTGAGGGAGGTGAGAGAGGATAAAGTTTTGTTTTTTAGAAGTAACACCAAAGGCATTTGAATTTAGCTCCTTTCTACGGACACATCAATTGGAATTTAGAAAGAAAAGGTTTTACTAGAAAAGTATTTTTGTTCACAGAAGTCCTGAAGCACTTTTTTAGTAATTTTCTGCACAGTAAATAATCAGACTTACATAGAAACTTCTGATTTCTGTGGATAGGATCTCTCTGTGCAGGTCTCTAGGGGCACTCACCCTTCCTCACAATGATAAAGGCTTTTATGTTATGTAGACTGGATTATTCCTCACTCAAAAGCGTGTCCTCCCCCCTCAGGCTGGGCCTTACAACTCGGTGAGTCCACGTTAAATTATATATGTAGATTATACCATTTGGGTCTTCTTGCTAATCTGCTTTTGAATATGCCATTTTTGATAAAGAAGTACTACACTACTAGATAGTTTCACATCTGACATTAGGCAAAGCATCAGTGACACATTTGTTTCCAGACACTCAGCAGCTATTAAACAAGTCTTTAGAATTTTCACTTACATTTATGTTTTCTTGTACATTAAACAACGTTAATCCCTATGTAGTGTTTTCTGTCTCATGCAGGCAGGTTAATTCAGTCTCTATCAATCTCTCTTCATCTATCAATAGTTAATTAATACTGTACTTTGAAAATAATAAATATATACACAATTTGGCTGAAACGGCCAAATGAAGACAGAAGAGCTAAAACACATTTCTTAAGAATTACACAAAGCAGAGAAGACACTGAGAAAACTACACGTTCTAGAGCATAACGAAAACCCTCTTAAAATACTTTCCTGATTTACCTCCATTAAAGATTTCGTGGTAACTGTTAGCTCCTTTAGTTCTGGTATTTCTGTTATATCTGTTTGTGTAGCATGATCTGTGATGTAATATCCTATTCTTAGGTCATCTGAAATGCAAGGCCTGCAAAAACAGACAGATTTGAAAAATGCTTGACATTTTAATAATTGCATTTAATAAGGTCTTGTATTAATAATGGATGTTGTGAGGTAAAGTTATCACTTAAGTATGTTTTTTTCAGATGAAAGGGGAATCTGAAAGAGCAAATGAACATACTCAGAGACTGTTTTTCTTAGGGTATGCTTGTTTTCTGAAGGTGGCTGTTTTCAATCAAATATTGCATAAAAATGTAGTATCAAGCAACACTTAGAGTATTTAAAATAATAATGTAAAAGAGAATGCTAAAGAGACATATGTTTGATCAGGAAACAGATTATTGTCAATGTCATGCAGAGAAATATATCAGTCCAGAAATCCTGCATTTAGGATTCAGTTGGGAGCTGTTACACTTGATGTTTTGATGTACTACCATACTCTAAAACACACTTATGATTGTTATAGGTTAATATACTAGCCTTTTTTGCCTAAGTTTTAGAATATTCAAATGTTAAACAAGGTATTTCGACCCTGTCAAAACGCCTTTTCTTAGAAATGAACGTTCCTGCCCTGTTGTACATGRCCTGTGTACTGGACATGCTGCTGAAAGTAACAGCMTTCAACTGCAGGTGCTCTGAAAATCCTCCTCATTTCGCGAGCAGCCCGGCATACCGCAGCTGGGAGCRAGTCTACCCATCGCTGCACTCGTGCCCGAGCTGCTGTTGCCGTTTCCCGGCCTGTGTGTGAGTGGAGGGAATCTGCGGACAGAGGCGGCTGCGAGGGCTGCTGTGAAGGGGCCCTGCCTCAGCCTGCACAGCCAGACCCTGAATCCCCCAGGGACGGGTTAACTGCGACCCCGTGGGCAAGCGGGTTAGCTTCACAGAGGCGACTGTTCCAAGAGGAAAGAGAAGCGTTCGGTAAGGGACAGTGTGAGCCCCATTAGCCCCTGGAGCCACAAGGGCGCCGCGAACGCCGTGAAATTGCCTAAACGGGTAGCGGGGCGAAACTGGGCGCCGCCGCCTCACCGGCCCTGCGGCTCCAGCTCGTCCAGGCCGCAGGGCAGCGCCAGCAGCTCCCACGTCTCCGGGGCCAGGCGGGGCGCCCATGGCGCGGGCTCGCTCATGGCGGCGGTGCCGCCGCCGCCGCCGCCCGCGGCCATGGCGACCGAAGCCCCGCCAGGGTGACGCCATTTCCGGCAGCGCGACAGGAAGGGGCGTGGCTGCCGTTAACGGTCGCCAGGCAGCGGCTGCGGAGCGCGTTGGGTCAGCGTTGGCGGCCGTTTGGGCACACTCAAACGCTCCTCCCAGCCTGTCTCATCGTATAAGGCCACTTAATTCAGCTCACGTGCATCCCATTACCTGGGCGACGGTGTTTTTGCTACGTTGTTTTCTACCAGCTCGGACTCCACATGTGCTACACCTGCCCTCCATTTTTCCTTCATCCAGCACATTATCTAGTGACATCTTTTTTTTTTGCCCCTGCTGTTCAACCAATTGCTCAAGAGCCTTTGGGTTATTTAACACAACTGCCTCTTGTTTAAGATAAGAGGGGCAGGGCTATTACTTTGGAGACATGAAGGAAACATAGACTTACTTAATAACAAATGCTGGAGAGTAAATAGTCTTAAGAGGATTTCATGTGTTATGCAGAATTGTTTGGTCAAGAAACATCTTCATAGTGAAATGCAGTGATTTTAGCCAAACTTGKCCCACTCTGAACTTTTCATCTGCTTCACACTCTTCTAGTGTGCTTGAAAACAGCCATGAGACATCCAGACAGCAATTTTAAACAGAAAGAAGAAAATGAGGAAACCTAGGAAAGCCAAAGGTTTGGGTTGCAACTTAGGTACCGCAGGTAGATGAATAAAAACCCTTAATCTGACTTAGGGCTGAAGGCCACGGGGTGGGTGTTGTCCAACATGGAACAAACCATTCTGAGTAGCCTATTTGCTTTCATTGTAACAATTCTTATTTTCATGTTCTTTTAGTCTGTGGAGAGACAATATCAGAAAGTATGAGATGTGAAACAAAGAAGAATGCATTTTAAAATATAAAAAGAAATACATTTTAAAATATTTCTCATAATTCTGCCTTGATATAAGCATGTCAGAGAGTATTTGTTTAGTGCTGTATTTGATTTGTAGTGCTCTTTGATCTCCCTAATTAATAATATTCAAACTGAAAATCATTTCAGCTTTGCTTGAATTCCAATTATACTTGGAAAATAAGGCAAGCATTTAAGAACAAGGAGCAATACCGCACACCTCTATAAATATAGGCACAAACTAATGGCTTTTTTAATGGAAACAGGAAAGACTTTTATACAGGAAGGATGCTACTACTGAAACTGTATTTTGCTAAGATTACCAGCCATGACTGTTCTATGTGATACATAATCATTACGGRCCTGAAATGATTACACATTTAATTTCCTTTGTGCTAAATAAAGCACCGTTGACAATGTTTCGATCAGTATAATTAAGACTACTAAAAGGTCTGTGAATCCAAAAAGGTCTCAGGGATTCATATGGCTTAGAAGAAAAATGTGCCTCCAGTTTTCAAGAATKAAAAGAATTTTATTAATTGCACTTCTTTTTTCAATCTCTAAACACCATTTAATTTAATCCAATCCACAGAAGACGTAGGAAAGAGAAACTAACAAATGATAATTATTAGTTTTGTTCTCATTTGAGTTGAAAAGAGATAAACTAATCTACCTATATTAGTGAAATCTAATTGCTAAGAAAGGGGAGATATGCTGCAGAACATGTGACCAGTTACTACATGCACAAATGTTGCTCAATTCAATACAAAAAAGAGGAATTACATTTTAAAGTCACATGTGCTGCATTAACAGCTTTAACTGACAGTTGTAGCTTTGAGGTCATTCTCAGTCATTTCCTCTTAGTTTAGTAAAAACTAAAACTACTTCAAGTTCTTGACTGAAAAGCAGAAATTGTTACTTTGTTTAGAAAGAYGATTTGCCAAATCTGTGGTGCTTTGGAGGCCCTTCCAACAACAATAACATATAGAAGTATGTGTTGTGGTTTGGTGGAAAACTGATTTGCCATTGGAAACACAGACAAAAATGTATTAACACAAGCAATGGCATAATATGTCATCAAAACCTGCCCCAAAAATCATCAGTGTTGTTTATGATGCATGGAAACTACTTAGGGGAGGCTAAGCAAGTTGTTGTTAACACCATATATCCTTTTAATACAAAACCTACTAGGGGATCTAGGTCACCAACCACGATTTTCACATTTGCTAGTGAAAATCTAACCATTTCCTTATATTTCATGTATGTTACCTTATTTGTGATTAGGGCTTGGTCTTACTATTCTAAGTAGTATGTTTATGTTAAGTAGCTTGATGCTTCACATTTAATTACCTACTGCAGTCATAATAATCTTGTTTATTTGGAAACACATTTATTGTCTTGTCTGGGCAAGGTCATCTGCCTTTTAAGACTATAAACATAAGTTATTTATTGTTTTCATTCATCAAATTCCCTGAATGGAAGCTATGGTATTTTAACYTTGACTTTGGAAAATGAGGTTAGTTGCAGTCTTTGAAAGCTAGATCCCACTAGCCTCTGATTTGTGTGTTGTCTCTCCAGAAGTGCTGTTCTTCTGCTGCTTAGCTGGACTCTCTCTCTTCTGGAGGATCAGACTGTTGTATCGCAGGTTGGTGACTTGGGGCTCTTCCAGCAGCACCACTGGTTCTCACTACCACTCATGGGTGGGTTCAGATGAACCTGACCATGAGTTCAGGTGAACCTGTCCACTTAGGAACAGATGTTTGCAGGCACACATACCATCTTTTTAAACCAAGATACCCTTCTATTAGTTGGCTGAAATAAAGCATTTGCTCTTAGAATGGAATAGCAAAGCTTTTGTGTTTCTTTTGTTTTGCCTGTGTTTTTTTTGTTGTTGTTTTCCATACTGAAAGCAGAGCGATCTCTGTAGTCTGGAAATATTCAGTTCACTTCAGTGTTACAATTCAATTGTCAATGCACAGTAAAGCTCCTCTCCCCTTCCAGCTACCTCTTTTTTTTTTTTTTTTTTTAACTTTTTTTTACTACCTCTTTTTTTAGAATATTTTACATATTCTGTGTCCTTTGACTGAAATCATTAAGAATTAATTAATTTCTGACTAAGTCTCCAAGTTTTATACACTAAGAATGTTTGATAATTTATTCTTACAAACCAAAATCTCTTCCTGAGTTGTGTATTCTGGAAAAAAAAAACAGAAACAATGGTTAGCTCACATACAACTACTGCTACAACCATGACAACAAAAATAATACAGGCATTTCTTATTTTTCCTCATTTTCTGATGTGTTTTGTTTGCTGAGCTAATATAAATACAATAAATCCGTTTTATTCTCACTGATCTTGTTGGAAATGAAAAATGAAGAGACTTCGAGACACAGAGTTCCTTCTGCAGATGTGATAAAGCAGCAATAATCTTCAAGCAAAACATAAGACACAGTTGTTCCTTGTTTAAACTAATGGCATTAATCCACTAGGCAATCTGGAAGAAAAAGCACCCTCAAAAGACAGACTTAAGGGAAGAAAATGACACATTCTCTGGAAAACAAATCATTTCAGGTGTGGAACAAAGGAGTAGCGGAGCAGGGTGAGATTTACTGTAAAGTAAYATCAAAGTGTTTACTGAAAAACTGCCCCACTTTTTGGTTAGACCATAATGACCCTTCCATTCCTAGGCCATCTTTATTTCACCATACTACTASTAGTAGTTTATTATTAGGATCCTTTCGTAGAATGATTTGCGATTATGTCATAGCCAAAAGCCAAGCATGTGAGCCAATACTATATTTATTCCATGGCAGTTTCCATCCATTTCTTTTTGGCTAGTGCTGTCATTTAACTGAAGTAGGTCTTCTCACTTCCTAGTACTTATTCTGTGATGTATTTATAGCGATCACTCACATCCCTTCTMAACCTTTAGATTAAGTAAGCCAAGAACATTTAGTCTTCTCTTGATAGACAGTCCCAGTCCTATCTCCAGGACTGATGATTTGAACTGTCCTTTGCAATAGTTCCAGTCAAAATGCAGCATCTCTAAAGCATGTTGACCAAAAATACATATAGTATTCCTGATGAAGATACATTCTCCTCTGCTATATTCTGTGATCCCATTTGTTCTCTTCAAAGCTTCAACGCCTTAGAAGCTATAGCAATTCCACAACTGAATAGCACATGTGGGTCTTTCTCCTGATCATTTTCCTCCAAAGATTTATGCTTACAGCAGAAATGCTTCTAGTCACTAGGCAGATCTTTTTCCATTTTGTAATGTTAAATTCCATCTGATCACCACAGCCATTCCATCTCTAGTCTTCAAATATTTCCAGCATGATGTTTCAAAACTTTTTTTTTGGTAATAAAAGTGCTGTTTGAGTCATTAGTGAAGTCATTAGCACACTGAGTGATAGCGTAATTAATCAAAATGTTAAACAAAGTCAGTCCCAAGACAGATCTCTGAAGACCTCCACTARCAAGTTTCTTTCACCCTAATGATTCTTTTACACTAAATGCAGTTGTCTCCTATAGCAAGGCACATGACCACCTTTTAATTGTTATTATAATCCCTGTAGTCATTAGTTCAATATTATGTAGGATCAGAAACTTTACCGAGGTCCAGCTAGATTAGATATATTTCTCTGAATTACTGAGTAAATAAAGCCTAATTTTCCTAACATTGTTTGTAAATCATAATTGTACGATCTGTATTGTACATGTAGGTATGCAAAAGCCAGTTTAGGAAAAGTCTAAGTACTTACACAGACAGAAGAAGACATTAATGAGATGAACTGATGTCATCCTTCCTCTCTAATGGCTCTGTCTGTTAGTTTTTCCCATTACAGGGCTAAGTTAAATAGCTGTGATCTGACTTTGCAGGAACAGAGCCCTACACTAGCTGAGAACAGAGTAGGTTTTTACTGGGGCAGATACTTAGGTTCTTTCCCTGAATGCCGGGCCTAGAACACGGCTTGCTGGGCTGGTTATGTAAAACGTAACCACAGTCCTTTCCCACAGGAAGGAGTAAGCAGTGGAATAACAAAGCTGCTCTTTGTAGTTCGTGTTTCTAGCCAGGGAATAGCCTATAATTACATAAATGTGGTTTAGTGCTACAGTCATCTGTGTAAAGTGGTGATACTTCCTTTGCTGTTCAATGATGGAAGAAAGGAAGGGAGAGCAAAAGTATTGCCAAGTTTTTGAGGATAAAGGRATAACTTTTGAATCATTCTTCATTTCCAAAACCTTTCTGTTGCAAAGCAGCACATGGGAATGCTGACTACTTGTTATCTCTCTGAAGTCTTTCACTTCAGGGGTGGGCACTCTTGCACGTTTTTTCAAATGCAGTTATTTTATGCTTACAGGTTTTATCAAGATTAATCTATTCATAATATTTCCTGTAATTGTATATAGTGATCTCCTGTTTCTGGTAGTGCTCTATTGCCTGTTTCCTCTATTTCCTTCACAATTTGTCCATGTCAGGGCTCTGTCCCTGCTGTTCTATTAGAATATCTACTTCAACCTTACATTGGAACTAACATTATCATGCTTGTTTACATCATATTGTTGTCACTGCTTTAAATCAAGAGCGGCATTTCTGATCCCTTTTTAGAGCAGCATCTTAAAGCCCTTTTCACAATGACCACTACAGGGGCAGTCTACCCTTCTCCCTGAGTAGAAATGAGCCTTGACCTGAGTCATAACTCTCATTTAGAGCTTCACTTATCCAGGGCCAGTGACCCTGAGATGTGAATTAAGGTCTATATTTATCACCAGCAGCCCCTTCTCCACAAAGTCTTGGCACATGATATCATAGTGTGGATTACATCTCTAGTGATTAGTGCAGCCAGTTCATTATGTTAAATGATATAATAGCAGAAGCCATGCAGAAAAATTTGAGGCAAAACTCTTGAGATATATCCCTCATTTTATACCCTGCATTCTTAACTCAGAACTGTTGATAAACTCTTATTTTTACATTCATTAATGGTACATCTAGGGTTGAACAAAATGCTCTAGCTAAATAAGAGACCAGGAATAGGAAAGAGCAGGGCTGGTTCTTTTGGCCATGCTGTTCATTCCTCCCATCTTTGCAAGTTCAGTTAACTCTGTCCTGAGTTAAGTTACCTGTAACTTGCTAACCTTATAAGAGGAATGATATTATATGATACGATCACCTGCAGGCACCAGAAGATTAAAGACAATTCAGGAAGTTACTTCTAGTCCCTGCTCATAAATATTTCTTTCCTGCTTTGGAAGATCCTTTATATACGCCTATGTAAATATAGAAATACACATATACACATATAAATATAGAAATACACATATATTGCTATTTTCTGTTATTTTAAAAAATCAGCTTCAGCATATTAATAAACATTTAAATATCCAGTAATGTACAAAAAATATAAATTCCTCAAATCCATCATCCAGAAATATATTTGCCTGAAGGAATGATTGTTTGATTATATGTAAACATATATATATATACACACACATATATATAAAGCTGTGGAAATGCTTATTCATAGTATCATTAATGCATCTTAAGCCAAGTTCTTCTTCATTAATAAATGTGCCAGCTGATGTAATTACCTTGCTCCCTCTGTCAATCATGTATGTGCTACACGTTCCATTTAGAAGCAGCTCCGGTCGCGGGTGCCCAGCTTTACGTCAGCGAACGCTGCTCTGTTCCCCAGCTGTTGCTGTGACCACAGTTTGCCCTGTGAACAATCTCAAAAATCCCGGGAATGTGCACTGTAACCAGGGATAGCTATTATGTCAGGAGAAACTTTAACGACAAGAGCTGTTTACTCTTCATCACTGCGGAGATTGTTTAAGGTCTATTTAAACTCCACAATACTGAATGAAGCAGAAGCCCCGGAATATTAACATTCCCTGATTATTATTAGGGAATATTCTGGAAGCAGCCGCTCTGTGCGTCATGTTTTTTCCAGGCCTCACAAATGACACTGTAAAGCAAAGTCTTTCCATGAAATCAGCTGTTTCTCCAAATGCAGCTCAGAGAAACAGCAGAAAAAAAAAATCTTGTAGCAAAGGACACCAACAGCATAACCATGTGCGCCTTCTTTTTGTGGATACCTTTGCCGTGAAGAAATTCCCATTCTTCCCTGGGATTTCTTCTTCTTTCRTGAGAACTGTGTTCATAGCAAGTGATGATTTCATCCTATTGCCCTCCTTTTCCTCAGTCAGCGACACTGGAGCCAACCATGGATTAGGATATTATTAACGCAGATGTCACATCTAAGGAAATCTTTTACGTACATGCAGAGCCTCGATAACTCCTGCTACGAAAGCTGAAAAGTAGGCATGAAATGCCTGTGTCACAGAGGTCCAAAGGAATTTCTGTCATTGATTTCAAAAGASATTGGATTCCACTCAGGCCAATTACGTGTGACTAACTCTATGTGCTCATTAGGGGAAAATGTTGGCCGAGGTATATTGAGAGTATTTAATAACACAGGTGAAACACACCAAGATGAACTTCTCTTTCCACTGACTTGACAGAGGAGGGAATTAATACGCTAAAAGTAATTAACACTAGGGTAGTATTATGAATGTTACTGTTGTGTCTCCCAGTTACCTAGTAACAGACTTGGATTGTATTTTAATTTTGTTAGCAAGCTCACTGCATGTATTTTAAGTGAAAATCCAAGAGGGGCCTTTTTTATATCTGTTAATATACGAGTAAAAGAGCAATATAACTGCAAACATTACCAAAAACTGCTGGCATATTTATTGCAGGATAAGACTTGGATTTTTTGCTCAATGATAAACCAGRTTTCTGTCCAAAGATGCTGTATGGTTGTTTATTCAAGGGGGTAACTGCCACTTGCTGCCTATCTGGATTCTGAGGAGCAGAACATCAGAACGCAATACTAACGCGATGAGATTCTGGGCATGCCTAACAACTCTCTCTCTTTCCTAAAATGAAGCATTACAAATGTTGTATGACAGTGTAACAATCAGAATTGAACAGCTTAGTGTAGCACTGCCCCAAGTGACCAGTGCTTTCGGGAAGGCTTTAAGTCAACTATGAACATATTAGAAAGTATTTTAATTCAGAAATTTATCTGGTAAAATTTTGATCGAGAAGCAAAACTATGTCTTTTTTTCCCTTTTGCTCCAACTCCTCATGTCAAGTAGGAAAGCTTTTCAGTTTATCACTATTTGATTTGTATATTGTGAGTGATCTCACAAGCTATATTTAAAACACAAGTTCCGAACATTCTGAAATCTGAGAGTCATTCTGTAATTTCAGAGCTGTAATAACTTATCCCTTTATCCCCTTGTAGTAGGTTGCCAGAAATGCTTCTGGCTTACACACAGCATCCTTCATTCTGAGATATCGTCTTTCTGGACACGTCAGGTAAATAAGAATATATGGACTTAGGAGTTGTATCTGATATTCCTCTGACGGTTCAACTTCTTAGGCTGTAATTGTGGAAATATATTGACTGCCACTTTTTACTAAAATGATTCCAATGCATGAAATTATCTGCAATGTTTTATGGAAAACATTAAAAAAAAAGCTAGATGTGAAAACTCTTCTCATAAATACCTGTCTTATAGGAGTAAGGATTTCAGCATTTTTCCTTCAACCTGAAAGTCAGATCAGATGACATTATTAGTATAAAGAAGGGAATGAAATGCTGTACTGTACTGCTGGTAACCCTGGGATCATCCGCAGGGATGGAGATAGGAAATAGTTCCCTGCATGCTGATCCAAAGGACAACTAAACTCTAAAGAAAAGTTATTTTTGGCATAGTAGCCATTTGTAAGCGTTCCTCACAGCTACATGTTTTTAATTAGTGTAAAAGAGAAACAAGGAACACGATTTCGAGAATATCCAGATGTAGTTTATTTTGGAGTTCGATTACCAAAGTATTTCTTGAGACACTTGAATCGATGAGGCAGATTCCAGAAAAAAAAAAAAAAAAAGGTACCACTGTGGGATCACGTGCGATTTCCAGTGGCATGCCTTTCGTTTCGGGTGGCGTTCGTGGCTGTTACCGCCTGGCCGTGGCACAAGGGGTATTTCTTGGTCAGCATTCCTGCCCCAGCATCACCAGGCCCCGTGTGTAAYGCTGTGTTGTCACTCATGGACAAAGCCTGAGACGGGGGATTATTTATAACCCATGCAAGGCACGGCTAAATTGTAACACACCACGGGCGTTTTACAGGCCAACTGCAAATGAACTTTCTGAGTGTCGTATTTAAAAACTGCTCTCTCCTGTTATTGATGATTTACCGCCTCCTCCCCGCGCGCGCGGGCACTACACTGCCCAAGCGCTATCACAGGCGGAGGGATCGGCGAACGCCAAAACGCGGCGCGTTTCCCCGGCGGCCGCCGAGGCCGCCCCCTG
>NW_020455455.1:5857632-5928519 GCF_003342845.1 Nothoprocta perdicaria
GCAGCAGCAGGAGGCGGGCGGCGCGGCGCGCGCGCGGGCCGAGCGCAGCGAGAAGCTGGCGCTCTACCTGGCCGAGGTGGAGAAGCAGGACCGCTACCTGCGCCAGCGCGGCCGCTTCCGCTTCCACATCATCCCCGACGGCAACTGCCTGTACCGCGCCGTGAGCCGGGCCGTGTACGGCGAGCAGCGGCTGCACGGCGAGCTGCGCGAGCAGACCGTGCACTACATCGCCGACCACCTGGAGCACTTCAGCCCCATCATCGAGGGCGACGTGGGCGAGTTCCTCATCGCCGCCGCGCAGGACGGCGCCTGGGCCGGCTACCCGGAGCTGCTGGCCATGGGGCAGATGCTCAACGTGAACATCCACCTGACGACGGGCGGCCGGCCCGAGAGCCCCACYGTGGCCACCATGACGCACTACCTGGGCCCCGAGGACGCGGCGCGGCCCAGCATCTGGCTGAGCTGGCTCAGCAACGGGCACTACGACGCCGTGCTGGACCGCGTGTACCCCAACCCCGAGTACGAGGCCTGGTGCCGCCAGACTCAGGTGCAGCGCCGGCGGGACGAGGAGCTGGCCAAGTCCATGGCGGTGTCGCTCTCCAAGATGTACATTGAGCAGAACGCGTGCTCCTGAGGGCGCGCGCCGCGGGAACAGGCCGCATGCCGCCCCGCCGATGCCTTAACCCACGGCGGGATGCGGCGCGCGGCGGGATGCGGCGCGCAGGGCCGCTGGACTCCGCGGGCACAGGGGAGCCCCGCGCCCCCAGACCCCCCCGCACGCTCGTGGCTCTCCCCGCCGCCCCTCCGGTCCTCTGTTTTCTATAAGAATGTATTTTTTTGCACAATATTTTTAAACTGTTACCTCCGTCTCCTACATCTCGTGTTAGCATCCGGCTTTCAGCTGTGCAGCCAAAAACGTTTGTAAACTGTTCGTTTTGTAAATAAGGCTTATGATGTAACAGCTATTTTTTGCTGTGTATTTTTTTTTTTTATCCGTAAACCTTATATTTCTATCAAATGAAGTTGATGTCAGACTTGCCCTCCCTAAGTGATGAAAACTTTTTTTTTCCTTTTTTTTTCTTTTTTTTTTTTCTTTGTAAAGCTAAACACTAGTTTTTTAGAAGTGCAGCAAAGTATGAAAAGAGTGAGTGCTTTTCCAAACTCTTGCTTTCGGAGCGGGTCTGTGGAGCCAGTTGGAACGCAGCTACCCGGGAGCAGCACGGGGAGCAATTGCCTCTGCTGTATTTAATCACTGTTTTGAGTAAACTGCCCTCTTGTTGCCTGGCTGGCTCATCCTCTGCTCCGTTTATGTTATTTATCTGTAATAACAGAACATTAACTCGCAATAGAATGTTGTGACTAGATAATAGTCTCCTGCTCTGGCAGTAATTGCCTTGGCTGCACCTCAGTGTTTGTGTTCCTGTTTCTGAGGTTGTGGTGTCTTTTGTACTGAGCCCTGCTTTTTTTTTTTTTTTTAAATTATTTTTTATTTTTTGGGGGGCACTTGTGTTGCACCAACCAGTCATTTTCTGATCACAACATTTTATTCCTTTGGTGTTATTTTTCCAATGGGGAAATCAGGAATGGTATTCAATGTTATGGTTAAAAAAAATATATATTTAAAATGAGATCTGTATGGTTTGCTGGGTCAAACGTTTAATGTTTCCAATCTGAATGCTGTCACTTCTGATTTCTGATTAACTTTAACTTGTTAGATATATTTATTAAGTAATGCAGTTTGTACTTTTTTATTTTGTAATATATTGTGATTTTGGAATTTATACTGTATTTGTATAATAGGAATATTCTCAGCTAAGATGGAATGAATAAAGAATATAATTTTATTTGTGCTGTTTTCTCCAGCCGTTATATTTGATGTGATCAAGTGTTGCAAATTGCCCAGGGCCCTTTATTTGCCTCCTCTGCCCTTCCCAGTTAATAGGAGGAAAGAAGCGAGGGGTGCTTTAGAGGAATGAATAGCTAGGAATCCTACTGTCTTTGAAAACCCCAAAGAAATGTAAACATTTAGTGAAAAGTGAATATTTTAAGATTCTCTTGCAGTTTTGAGAGATTTTTAGCATATACCTTTGCCAATGAAATGCACTTTTATATATTAATAGGCCTTAGAGGAGGAGTTCCCAAGGCCTGCCCCATGTTGGCCRTGTCCATGCCGGGATTCCCTCTCCTGGGCCACGTGCGCTTGGGCTTGCCAATGGAGAGCCTCCCTTGTGCTGTTGTTCCCAAAATCGTGTTGATTCCACCTTGTTTCCATTGGTACCGCCTGCTTGTTGCTTGCACAGAGGCAAGGTTGTAAGGAACTGTGGTCGGGTAGTTCCCCTTCCCCTTGAAAGTAGCGGAGGGTCTGTGTGTGTCTCTCTGTCAGTGGGTTTTTTTTTTTATGTATAACATTCCCCTCAATCTCCAGTAATGTCAGAAGTCCATCTTTATTTAACAGAACAGTACTGAATTAAAATTGCAATAAAAACAAGCCAAGTAGCTGAAATTAAGCAGTCTTAATTGAACATCTTGCCCTGATAAAGGGCTACGGGGCTGTTAATGTGCATATCTGGCACTGCTACTTCTTGTATGCAGTGGCGCGGGTAGGAAGTTTAAATCTGCACGTCATTTCTGAAACGCCTAAATGCTCAACCCCAATTTTTTGCTGTTTTCTTCACACACAGTCATGTGTTTCCTTTAGAGGTCGAGGAGGGAAATATAATCTTGCAAATCTACTGTTTACTGTTACTTGAAAGCCCTGTTCATAGAGGTGGACAAGGCAAAAGTGCGCAAATGAATATATTCATGAAAAAAAAAAGGTAGTTGCTAGGAAAAACAGCTACTGAAGTGGACTCTCTTAAACATGAAAATATTAGTATGTGTTTACTACGTGTCACTGTGCGTGACTCATACAAAGCTACTATCAGGAATGTTCTTGCTTTTGTTTGGATGTAATGATTTCACTCAAAAAGTTGTCAATACCTCAAGCTTTTAATATACAACTGCTTTCTCCTTTTGCCTCCTTTAAAACGACCAGCTTCAGCTACATCATGAGTCGCGTAGATGCAGCTGCCCTAATGATAAGTGAAGATAGGGATAAGTGAAGAAGGATCAATGTGGTGTCTCCCTGTGAGATACAATTTTTATTAAAATATCAACAAGTAGTGGTGGAGGAGAGGAGGGTGGCGCCAACCTCTGGGATAAGTGTCTGCAGGGTCCCTTGGTAGTTTTGGTGTCACTGCATGGTTCACAGTGTGTAACTGGAAGGAATTTGGGAAAAAAAATTACTTGTGGAACTAGTTTGTGAAGAAGATGACAAGAAGGTATTGCTGAAGCATATATAGCAAGGTACTTATTTTTGTGACTTGTGTTATGTACTGGGTCTATCCTAAAATGAAGTTGAAAAATGGCTTGTCAGACATTTACAGCACAGGAAAATAAACAGACATACAGGCTTAAGGTTCAGCTGAGACCCTGAGATCAGATATGAGTGAATGATGTCTTGCTTGGACCATAGTGTTTGACACGACCTAATACGGCCCTGCTTTCCTTATCAAAACTGCCCATAACGTCGTGGCTTTTCAGCTGTGTACCTCCCTCCCCGCTACCATTTGAAATAAACTGTGCCAGCAAAAACACAATTAGATGTGAATTTTCCCTTGCTGTTTCCTGTTTAACTACTCCAGTAACAAGGGAAGGACAAATATTGCCCTGGCTTATAACTTCAGCACCTGATTATTTTAACCTTGGCTAATCACTTGCATAACTCAGTTAATCCTTAGACCTGTCTGGGGACTCTAGTCAACAGAACCTGTATTATTGACAAGAAGTGTGAAGGAGAGCTTAGTTTTCAGTATTCAGGTGTGTGTTGTTTAAGCCAGATAGAAAATGCTTTAATGTTAAACTGAGCAAATTTTGTCTGGAATCAGCTCCTGCGGACTCCACATCGGCATAAACCTGTGCAATGCCATCGTCACTTGCATTTTATAACAGATCTGTGTATTAAAAGACATGGCAGGTACTTAATCTGAGGAGTTTGTTAGGTTGTCAAGACTATGTCATTCTGTCACTGTGTAATGGATATATTATAATTTTCTTGTGTGTTGAAAAGAAGCTGTTAAACAAAGCAAGGTTTGCAAGGCTCAGGCTGTTTTTTATGTAAAATTAATGCCTTCCAAAATGCGGGCACAAGTGGGAAAGGGAAGATGTGCTCCAATGTTGTTCTTCATCTCAGTCAACTGCTTTCTTTTGGGAAAACTCAGTGAAGGATTTGTTTGTACTTAGCAAGGTAGGATCTGTAAGAGTTGCCGAATGCCAGCTACTGGGTTTAGCTGTTGCTCTTGTACTTTGCTAGTACACTACATGTATAAACTCTAAATCTGTTACATTAATGTTGCATTTGGAAATAAAAGGCATATTTCAGTACTTCAGTATATGCACAAACCCATTTGCATCCAAACGTTTCTTCCGATTGATTTTGTTTTCTTCTTATGTTGTAATTAGTTCGTGAGATTCTTAAGGATGTTTTTGGTTTGTTGAGTGTATCAGTGTGCACGTACACGGTATTTTCAAAATAACCAAGTGAAAAATGACTGTAGGTGTCTCATAATACAGGCAAGTATCTACAGGTAAGTACTGCTTGCTTAGGTCCAGTATAATCTTTTTTGTTTATTTGTTTAAAATATATTTAACAGTTTATCAGTAAATATTAATAAGAGAGGCTCATAGAATGTTGGTTAATAGGGTGCAAAAAGGAAAAGCTCAGCTTTGGGGTTAAAAGGCCATCCCATTTCTGACTGATGCAATTGCATGAATGTGTACAGTGTGCAGAAAGGTCCTGAGTAGCAGCTTGAAGGGACATCATTTCAGTCAGCTAAAATTCTGTAATTACTGGGACTTTTATAAAGAGGCAGAACTTTCAAATTTGAACTTAGTAATGTACAAGCTGGTTTGCAACATACATACATTCATTTTAGTTGAAAGAAGTGGCTTTCATATTTCATATCCAACTTTATAATCTACTTTAAAGCATGTTATGTTTTTAATGCTTATTTTATTTGCTGCTTTTCTTTAACGAAAATAATAGAAAATAAGCAGTTGTTTCTCATGAGAGGTGATCCAAGCCACTTGCACTGCAGTACGGTTCAGCAACAGCAGTGGCATTTGCAAAGAAGGCTCTTACTGAAGGAGAGGATGGCTGGGAGGAAGGCTGGAGCTGGGAGAAARCGGTGGTGGTGGCAGAGCCCAGTTCACTTTGCATCCTCCTTTTGTGCTCCCCTGCATCCTGAGTGCTGGGCAGTCCCGACTCGCTGCCATGCAAAGGAAAGAAGGAATCTAACAAGTGTCACCAAAAAAGCCAGACAGGATTGCATGGGCAAAGATACATTTTTATAGCCCATGAACTGTCATTAGTTATTGAAGAATGAAAGCATGCGTGAATCCCAAAATGGTTTGCAAGGGTCAACATGATTTAAAAAATCCCATAAAGCATAAAGCAATAGCTTTTTGAGACCCCAATAAGATGTTGAAAATATGTATATTTTAAAAATAGATCCAAACATTTTATCTACATCATATTATTTTCACATCTACAAGGATCCATTATGATTTACTGCAGCATATTCCTTTTTTTTTTTTTTTTTTTTTCTCTTGAATGTAGAGCTTCATTTTTCAGCTATTCAACTAACCAACATTTCTGGGCAAGAAAGCACATGGTTTCAGATCTCTTCCCTGGGCAGATTTTGGAATTTTGTAAGCTCTGTCAGTTTAACCTAATATGGCTAAAAGCAATACTTATCTTTTCCCCACGGCTAATGGTATGTTCGTGTTTAGATGGATGCTTTTAGAAATAACAACCTTGGGAACTGCAAGAGAGCTTCTTTTGGTATTTTTCAGAATGTCTCTGATCAAAATGTACTCCTTTTACAAATAAATAATGCGGTGCATCCTACATCTAAATCATCTGTGTTCTATATGATTTAAAGACTGAGTTTTGACTAAAAAAAATAACTCAGGCATTTATATATGGCCTGTTTGCTTTCTTACTGAACACCAGCACTGATTAATTGGGTTGCACACGGTGACTGACCTTGCCTTTGTGGCTTAAGCTGGGAGCAGTGGCAAAACTGATCTTCTCATTAATTACCCACATGATCCCTCCTCCTCCCTCAAACCCTACCTACAGCCTCTGCGTTCCTTTTCCTTATTTATTTATTTATTTGATTGTCAGCTATTTGGCCTTTCAGATTTAACTCTGTAAGCCGTCTATGCTGTGAAACAAAATTAATTAAATAAGGCATTTGGATGAGTTGAGGAGCTGACAGCTGTTTTGTTGCTTATGTCTATGGAAAGAAAGGTGGAGCCTGAAATGAAGCAATTACGAAAGGACTTGTTTTGCTTTGAAGGATGGCTCTGTCGACTTACATAGGCATTATGACTTCTGACCTAAGGGCTTTAATGCACCTCTGTGCATTAGTAAAAAAAAATCAGCATTATCTCATGCACGTTACATTTTTGCTAGACTAAGAATGGAGAGACACAGCGGACTAATATTGAGGGGTTACAAAAGAATACAACGTTCTGCTAGTGGAGGCCAGGAAGGAATCGCAATGTTTCATTTATTCCCCACCATGACCAGAGTCCAAGGAACACAAATCTTCAGATTTAGGTGATGAATGTTTTTGCACATGGCCTGAACTCTTACTCAACTGAAAAGCTGAATGAATGTGAAGTAACATCTTTTACTTCAGATTCATACCTTAAAACGTGCCGACTGAGAAATTTCCTCAGATAAAGAACTACTATTTTTTTTTCAGAGCGTAGCACAAGTAGCACAACAAGCCACAATCCTCTTTGCAGCTATCTGAAAACTTCATGGACTTTCTCCTGGTAGGCAGCTTATCTTGCTTGTCAGGAAGTAAATATTTACGGATGCTTTCTCAATTAGGTAACTGTCTTTCTGTTGCCCTGAAGAGGGCCTGTAACATCTGAAAATGCTAGCAATGATACCAAATGGGGAAAAAACATCACTTACTTGGTTGTGTGTTGGGTGGCATTTGTATAGTTCCATCCTGTACAAAAATGTCCCAACAATTTTCCTGCTGTATTTGCTTCCATGAGTCCCTACAATTATCAGTTAAATGATAGTAAACACTTGGGATAAATATTTTCTTTATCTTTGGTAGGCTGGGTGTGTTGCACTTTAGGCTGGGGAGTGAGATGACAGTATGTTTTTTGACCTGAATTGTGTTGTTTGTCCATACATTAACTTTCTCTCTGTCTAGCAGTGCTAACAGTCTGCATTAACCAGGGTCCAAAAATTCAGGTTTTCTGACCTTATCATGTAAAAGTCTGTAATTTTCATTAAGAAACCTAGCAGAGAGGCACCATTAGACTACAAGAAAGTGATAAAAGGTTGTGCTAGACTTGTCCTTAGGTGTTCCAAAGGGGAGAAGTTGCTGCAGGTGCCTTCGGTCTGAAGGGGACCATGTTGCCCCTCTTAAGGACAAGTTTCACAGATGAATCTTGGCCTTGACATCAGCCTTAGCTTCCACCAGAAGTTATTCTGCCACGGGGACTCCTCGACTGCGAGATTGAGCAAGTAATAGTAGATGTGCTACTTTAGTCAAGGAGATTGAGATAATCTCTGCTAAGACTTTTGGTGCTTCCTCAAGCCTTTGAACTTGATCTCTCTCAGTGCTCTCTGGATTTAGCTCTTGCTGCTCATCAGTTATATCAAATCTCTTTCAGTCATCTGATATTGGTAGATGAACAAGACAAATGTTCTTTTGACAAGACAAGACAAGCACAAGAAGCAGGTGCTGCTAGTGTGTAGAGAAACTTGTCATCCAGTGTATCTTACTGGATCTCCTACTATGTGTTATATCCTTCTTCAGTATGAAGTGTGAGAAAAAAGACTTTATACACTGCTGGAATATGGAATCAATTCTCTCTCTCTCACTACAGCCTTGAAATTTTCTCAGAAAAAAAATCAAAGATGCTCTAAACTGTTTTTTTATTATTTTTTTCCCAATTTTTTTTTTTTTCCTCTGTATGGACTATAAATGTATCTCTAGTACTGTATGGCTAACCATTGAGGCCTTTTACAGCTTGGGAAGTGCCATGACATTTGATCATCTAAAAGTCTGCAGTGAAATTCTGTCATTTTTTCTACCAAATTCAACCATGGATCCAGATTTATCAGCTCTTCAGATATTTGTTTCAGTCTATTTACTGCCAGCCTAATGTATCCAATCTCCTCATAAGCCTTAATGCTTCACTGTGTTTATTTCCACAATATTGGCAGGAAATGGTGGGTTTCCAGTGATAGTGAATGCTATCAAAACTAGAAAGAAAGAAGAGAGTTGCATTTAATGGAAAGGAAACAAAAGATGAGGTTTTAACATGGACATTGTCATCTTCAGTCTTTATTTTTCATTCTTACTTTTTAAGTGAAGCTGTGATATGAGGCCAGATGTATCTTCCCCATGCAGACTTCCCTGGTGATTGTGCATGAGGAGGGAGAAATGTGATAAATAAAGTAACAAACCATGAAAGTGGCAATATATCCACCATAAAGATTAGGAGCAGATTTCTATCTTCTCACTACTAGACACCAAATGCTTAAACATTAGTCTTGAATGCTTCAAGACAAATGCTTGAAAATAATCTTTTCAGACAGAAAGTCTTCTTTAAGGAACATTTATGGTTTCTAACCACTCTTTATGCTGAGTGCATCTGCTAAACATTACTACTGAGTGAACAAAAATGAAAGCAATGTGTCCTGCCCTGAGATGCGAGTGTAGCATCCAAGGAATGCTTCATTCTGAAGGGCCTGTCCTGTGGCTTTTGCTTCTTCGTTATAATGTAACCTTCATTTTCTTGGCGTTTCACTTGACTTTTCACATTTTTCACAGAATGTTGCCCTCCAAGATTAAATGTTATTAGAGATCTTGGCTCTTTGCAGTCAAGTCCCAAATGCATTTTAGAAATTTTAACCTCTAACAGAGATGATATATGAGTTGTTTTCAATTGCACAAAATCTATGGTACAATTTAACCACCCAGCTAAGAAATGACTCTATGAAAAGTAAGCTTCTAAGGAAGCATTAATTCCTCTTTATAGCCTCTTAAAGTGTTTACAGCTGTGTTCAGGTTGCTACATAGTAAGGGAATTCTTAATGGGAAGTATTATGTGAAAACGGTGTTATAAAAATTGGACATTTATTGTTCTTGTGTACTTGTGTGCTGAATGTCCCACTCCTCCCAGCAAATCATTACCTATTACCTTCCTAAAAGAACAGCCTTTTGCTCTAGTTACTGCAGATGTTCAAGTACATGCAGAGTCTGTTTACRCAGGTTCTTAAAAGAATATACTTGAAGGGGGTTATGTAATAGCCGTGACTGTATAAAAACTTGACTTTGTCACCTTTACATCATTTACGTTGACATTTCCTATCTTTTCTCTATTCTATGCTCCCCAGTGCAAAAGGTTGGGATGGTGAAAGAGAATTAATGTGATGGTCTCTTAAGGTGTGTCTGTGCCGTGCAGATATATCCCATTCAGCAGGGAAAGCAAAGAAGCCACCATGGTGCTTGTTAGACTAGGAAAACCAAAGACTTGTTAGACTAGGAAAACTAGACTAAGGAAAAAGCAGTTTTCCGGAAGAAAACTCAAGCTGCAGCATGGGTTCAGTATTTCACCCAGCGTGTATGGAGGGTCCCATGCAGGGCTTGTGCTCCAGGAGCAGAGCTCGGTTTGAGCACTCAGCACCGAGGTGTAGATTCAAGGAGTCCTTACTTTATGCTATGCAAAAATCCCAGACTGCCAAGCTGCAATGATTGTCCCAAGGTTATATACCGTCCAAGTTATGGTATTGCAGATGTGTAAGATGTGTATGCAACTCCTGCAATTTAAGAGGAAAGCGTGGTTAACTACAAGTGGGAAAATGGTGCAGCAGTTATGACAAATCACTGTTCAGCAGTGCTTGTGAAGAGGAAAGAGGGAATTACATGACATTCCTAGCTGAAATGACTTCACAGCTTTGCCAGTCTCTGGAACGGAGATCTGAACTGCCACCGCCCACCCCTGGGCCCCCTTGCAAAGTGCTGTGCTGCAGCTGCGAGCTCAGAAAGTTGGCTTGCAAGAGCAAGATGTTCTACAAAATATTTCTGTGAAACATTTCTACTTTGTTCTCTTTTKGGGAAGGTTTGGGAGGAAGTCTCCTGTTCCTGCATTGTGTGCAATCTTCAGAAGTCAAAATACAGGCCATGAAACCTCAAAAAGTTTTTGTTTTCCCCCTGAAAGAGATGACTTCCACTCTCTACTAGCCCAGGCGTGGCCATCCCTGGTCCCAGCAGTTCGTATTCCTGTCAGTGTTCTGCATTGCCCCCAATGCTGTTTTCACCCTCTCAGGCCCTTCTCTGCGTTCACCTGCCAGTCTGCACTGATGCTCTGCTCTTGSTTCCTCTGCCTTTCAGCCTGCAGCACTCACACTGATACCATCAGTTTTCAGGGGGTCTATCCTAAAACTGTTGCATCTCATCCCCYCACCAGCTATTTTCCAAGGGATATCAAGGGAGTGTAACACTGCATTTGTTAATGGCAGCCTTGCTTTTGCTTGTGGATGCTCTGYCGGGGAGTTGACGAGTGAACCACAGGCTGCAGCTCCCTTGCTAGCAATGGGATTGTTGTCATCTGGAGCAAGGCAGGTTTCATGTTCTTCTCACAAAAAGTAAAAAATAACAAGTCTGACTGCAGTCATGAGCACTCCCAGTGCTGCTGGTATTGAGCAGCACTCGTGTTGCTCCTGCAGTAATGCTCTTGTCAGGGGCAGGTAGCTGGGGCAGAGCAGTCAACTCTGAGCCCTCTACTCAGCTCTGTCCTGCTGTGAGGACTGAGGGCCTGAGAGGACACAGGAGATCTGCAAGTTTCATCACTATTTTTTTTTTTTCTAAAATGCCTTAGTTCTAAATAATTTCAGTCCGTTCAGTAGAGCCACTAGCTGCAAGAACTGTCATGAAAACTGTTTTATCTCTGTATTCAGCATGTGCTGCATGTCCAGAGAGATGGGAGCTGTAGACATGGAAGACAGATCCGGCCTGTGAGTGACTCCTGATACCTCCCAATGGAGCCGAGTCTGCTGCGTGGCACGCAAGCAGGCCACGAGGCAATGGCATAAGAAGAGGTGTTGGAGTGTGACATGTGTCACCTATTTCTTGACTTCTGATTTCCATTGTCRCTTATGTCTTGACTTATTGCCATTACAGTCCAACATGCTACTTATCCACCATTTGAAAAAAGAGCGTTTTGTGATACATGTATTATATTACATTTTTTGAAGCTTCTGTTTTAGACTAAATCCTTTTATGTAAATTATTCCGTGTCTGGGTCTTCTTGTCTTCCACTGAGCACCCATAGAGCTGCCCCTGAGCCTGGGGCTCTGGTTAAGATCCGTGCAGTAGCAGAGCTTCAGAGCTCTGTTTCTCAGGGTTGCAGAGCTCGTTGGCCTGGGGCTGTGACAAGTCACGCTCTTACTCAGCCTCTGCCTCTCGCGGATGGAAGTGACAACGTTCTCACCGTGCTAGCACGGTGTGAACCACAGCTAATATGCCTTATAATCAGGAGTAAGTACAATGGTGCTGCTGTGAGTCATGGTGGATTTGATACAARCACTTGGTTTTTCTTTATTTTTCTGTGCTTGTAAATTGCTAATTCCTGATAAATGCAATTGAAACATTTGACATTTCTGGTTTTCCATTCTGTTAGGCTGCCTTCACTGTCTTCCTTCAGGTTGGCACCCACCCTTCGCTGGCAGCCTCGCTTTGCATCTGTGTGTGAATATGCACATGGAGACATGTCTGCATGCTAGAACATAGCATGTATGCTAAACATTTTTAGTAAGAGAGAAATATATAGCTATTAAATTACTCTGCTATAAACAGACTTTGTAAAAGCCATCGAAAGTATCATATGTTCAAATACATAGCAATTAATATGCCTTAATAAATGTAATGCTGTGACACTAGTCTTTCCCTTGAAGATGATGTCTCTGACACCATCTCCATTTTTTAATAAGATATGCATTTCCTACAGCTAACACTAAAACCACATTTTAGTGAAGTTCTCAGCATTTAAAAAGACCTTCTGACCTTTCACTGTGTTTTTCACCCCATCTGTACACCCCTGCTAGGACCAGCTGTTTGGACACAAGGTAAGGCTGAATGACAGCTCTCTGATTAATAATGATTCACCAAGTTCCCTTCTCTCATGATATTTCATATTATTAATTTGTTTTCATTTGCTGTATGAAATGTTTTAATTCCCAGACAGGATTAAGGATGGAAAATGAGTTTTCCAAGCTTTTTGTCCCTAAAGTTCTGAGTTGTTTATTGACGTTTATCTTCAATGCTTTTAAAAAATGTAAGGTGAATAAAAACCTCAGTGTGTTATATTCCTTTGACAGATGAGATGGAGGTTTTTTTACCTTGCATAACTGGATAAACAATCTTGCAGGAAAATGGCATTATCATCAGATGTTATTCTCTCTAGCAGTCAGAGCATAAATGTTCTTCAACAAGAATGATTTTAAAAAGAGATAAAACACTTGTGCCAAGTACCTCTGGCCTTCAGTTCTATCAGTATAGATGTTTATCAAAACACAGTAATATTTTGCTATTGATTTTTATTTGCAACCCTGCAGAAAGATTGGTCTCCTGCAAATAGGTGTCACACATCTGGCCACATATCTTTGTAATAATAATTTATGATTACTTATTGAATGTTCACATCTCCTGATGCTTATGGTGCTGAATCTGTAAATAAATGAATCACACACCTGAGTAATGGGAATGAGAATCATAATTATGTTATTCATGAAGTTTATCATGTTTCAATACTTTTTGCAGCTCCCCACAGATTTGAGTCAAACAGAAAGRTGTCTTGCTCATTTTTAAAAGTTAGTGTGGACAGAATGTCCTTTTGTCTGAACGTTAGCAGTATCTTCCCTTTTCATTGTTTTCAGTCACCTTGCCAGAAAAGTTCYCCAGTCTCAAAAAGCAAAACCTTCTTTATTTGCTACACATGCTGCTTCTAGTGGTAGGTACTTGCAATGGAAGAATTCAGTAGCTTCTTAAAGAGATTAGCAGATTACATTAAAGTTTGAAGGCAGCATTATTAGAGGATTAGAAGCCTCCCTTAATGATAGAGATCAAAAGCACTAAAAATTTGCAGTGCTTCACTCGTCAGTTTATGAAGATATAGATGTGTGTGTGTGTGTGTGTGTTCTCTAACCTTAGGAATAAATGTGGTTTGGCTGATCTGAAAAGCACTGTGGGTGCCAGAATTTCTAAGCATACCCAGAACATCCATTATTATAAGAGAGGGGGGAATCAAAGATTAGACCAAACTGGAAAGAAACACTGACATGATTCCCGTTTTTAAAACACAATGTTTATTTTGACAAACATTGCAGTATAAATGTAAAATATTTTTGAAAGTTATTTTAAATATTTTTTCATTAAATAATACACAATATTTTTACTGAACATGTGCTGTTGTTACCATATGTATGTGATGCTTCTTAAAATTTGGGAATTTTTTAAAGGCTGTTAAAAATTGTGCCTCTACTAGTAAAATAACATTTAAAAACTTCTCCTAAATAAAATTAAGCCTAAGTAATTCAGTTCCCTGGATGGTGTATAATGCTCATGGGTAACTGATATCTCTGTGACAGTGCATGCAAAATACTTATTGCCGTCCTCAAGTACAGTAGTTACTTCAGTCAAACCAAACATTTGGCATATACAGCTGGGACATTCAACCAAAGTGAGTGCTATCTAAGTTCAACTGTCTCATTATTCAGTCCCACAATGTAAAAATTCTCTACTTCCTTCACCAAGGAATGCTCCTTTAGGTGCATTTTTTCAGAGCTATGATTTTATTTGAAAATTAGACCTCTAACAACAGGAATTTTAAACTCTTGGTACAAATTCAGAAAATAATTAAACAGGTAGAGCTTATATCGGGGAAAAGAAAAAAAAAGGAAAAGTTCTTCCCAGGATTATTTCCACTCTTTCCAGGAGTTTCCTCTTCACCTTCAAACATCCCTGTTTTTCTTAACTCATCATGTGATCTATGGAACAACACGATCTGAATGAATCTGAAATGTTGTGCTTCAACAAAAACAACAGAAGAACATAGCACATTTAGCCCAGCTGTGGCTGCAAATGTTCTCCACAGCAGGGACTACAGCCTCTGGACCTTATATCTGCATGTTACAGAACGGGAGCAGCAATGATGGGTCAGACTGAGGGGGCAGTGGGCCTTCTGGTAGGAGCTATGAAGACAGCTACAGAGATGACCAAGAACAGCCAAGCATTCCTCCCAGAATTCTCCTGATTTGTGACTACCAATAACTAAGGAGTTGGTCTGTCCAACTCCTGTCTGTCTTGTCTCTTGCAAGTATGTCCCAAGTAATGGGCGATCTCACTTGAGCTGCTTTGTTTCTACAACTTTGAGCATGCATAGAATCCTTGAGCGTCTTGTATCTCATCCTGCGCACCACATATCCCCTGAGTAACTATATGTCTAAAGCTAAACAACTATTGCGCTTGAGCACTAGTATGGGCAGATGACATGTGCTTCCCAAGATGGGCAAGGAATTTCTAGCTACCAGCCACTGCCACCTCTGATCCCTCAGTCCTTAGCAAGAAAACACCTTAGAAAAGTGGCACRGGGCCTTCAGAAAATGAACTAAAATGCTCCGTAGAGCATTTGAATATTGCTGCCCTGTTTGGAGAGCTGAAATTTTTTTTACCCTACATATTATTCTGTCTATGAAAGATATTTCCTCTTCCCACAAAGTCTTCCTTTTTTACGCCCTTAGACATGCATGGTTGTAACAACTTTTATCAAAGAAACGTGTAAGTCTTTGCAAGAATGATACTATTTGAATTATTGCAGTTTGTGTGGTTCATTTTTAGATTGTATTTAGCATCAGTATCAGACTTAAGCTTTTGTAGCACTGAATCCCCAGTGTAGCGGAAGTCAAAGCTATGAGGATAACTGGGTAAGTAGGCCAATAAGTAATTAAGATAAGAAGGTTAGCATAATTAGTAGCAGCAATAAATGGCTAAAGTTATCCTACTTGAGTTCTTCGTTCTACATTTTGTCAGTGATCATTTTCTTAGCATTAGTTATTGGAAGTAGTAATAACTACTAGTTGATGCTGTTGCAGTGACAGAAATTTAAAGGACAGTGACAGAAAGGGATAAATACATTGCTTGATGTAAAATAGTAAAAAGATTATGTAACTACATTTAGAGAAGTGGAATATTTCTCATTGAATGATACAATAGACGGGCAGTATTGAGTGTTTGCAATCCAAAACTTAATAAATGCAATGGAAAAATAAGGTATAACCAGCAATACATTCAAAGCAAATATGGCCTGCAGCTGAAGTGACTAGAAGGAGATATCATAGCAAAGCTTGTAGTTATCAGTTAGGTGAATCTATGATTAACGTTTGAACATACACTGTGCTCAGCATTAGAGATATGAAGCTCTTGGGTGAAATGTAGATCTTGGCTTTGCTCTAATCTGTCTTCTACACTTATTAGGGTTTATGTCCTTGGGCAATTTGTTCTTTCTCCTTTTTGTATTAAGTCTGGAAAAGCTTTAGGCCTGGGTAAACTTGTGTGAAACATACTGTCCACTTCCAAAAGGGATGTAAGCCAGATCATTCAAAGATTAACAGCCTCCAGTATTTTCCTATGGTCTGTCTTGAAAGGCAAAAACATTTCTCTATATCTGATGCTATTGTCTGAGACACACATAAAAAAAAAAAAAAACAGGGACACACATAGGTGGAAACAGAAACAATGGCACTACACCAAGAAGGACACAGCTTTGCCTGACATGAAAAGGTTGATGTGAAAAGACAAATAAATCCTTGGATAAAACATACCACAACTTCATATTCTGCAATCTTGCTACTGCTAAAGTTTATTTTGCTGTCCACTGTATGCTGAAACATAAAGACGTAAGTAAAGATCATATCATTCTCTCAGAGATTCCAGTCAGAAAAACCCATGGCATAACTAATCAGCTCAGAGCCTGGTGAGAATGTGCCAGATTTGAGCTTTATCTATGCTAGTGGAAGTCACAAAGCAAGGATTATACTGTAACATTTTCTCACAAGATGAAAAGCTAAAAGTGATGAGTAAGTTTGTGACAGCATACCATGATATCTTTCTGAATAGCTTATGCCCTAAATAGTACATGCCCTAAAACCAATCCATTCGCAGCAGAGAAGAAAGGAGAGAAAAGTATTGTCATGTGTCCCTCAGCATCTCCTGCCGTTTTCTCCCTTGGTGCCTGGTCCAGGCAGTGTGAGAGAGGGGAGTCTGCACCACCATCCTCTGCTTCATTGCAGGACTGCTCTGTGAACTGTTCTGTTCTCAAAGTGGCCTCATAGCTGGGATTCTGGAAAAGATTCCTCTCTCCGTGGCAGACTTGCAGAAGTGCACCAGCTTTCCTTTGGAAACAAAGCAACCAGCTGCAGAGACATGTCTGAATTTAAGCTTGCAGTTTGATGGGGACCTGGAGGAGGAATGGAGAGTTTCCCCTTGCTGAAAGGGAAACACCAGTGGCAAAATGGTCACACTGAGTTTGAAAAGCTTCATGCCTTGCTCTTAAATCATATATAATAGCTAAGGCTTGAAAAAGTTATCTTTCCTCTTCACATATTCTTACTCCCGTTAGTTTTAGCAGACCTCCTTCTTTCTGTTCCTTACTGCATGACAAGGAGGCTATTGATTCATCTATTGAAGCTTTAAGAAAGGGAGAAGCAGATTCTGCAGTTCGTTAAGGATTTCCTGAGTAAGCACAATAACTTTCCTCTCTTTCTTCATTAATTTCCTCTTCATTAATTTGATGGACGGGCATCTCTGATTTTGAACTTGCCTTCTCCAAGACCACTTAATTATGAATTAATTATGACTGCCTTCCTAGAACTGATCTCTTTAACCTCTRCTAGCAAGAGCAATTTTGGAATAGTGTCAAAAGAAGAAACAGGAAAGGGCAGGCACCATTCTCCTGGATAAAAAATGAGGGGGAAAAAAGGCTGTACTAAGGATTGCTGGTATTTTTTTGGAGGGAGTTAATGGCATGGAGTTTCTGTGAACTTCACCCTCAAAGCAGTAACTGCATATATTGATATGATGTCAGTGAGAGATCTGTTTTCCTTCATAAAACAGACATATATTGATATGATGTCAGTGAGAGATCTGTTTTCCTTCATAAAACAGAAACTGCAGGTTTCACCCACTTTTCAGAACATTAATCTTTCCAGAAATAACTTCTTCAAACCTTTGCTCTCACTGAATATCTTTTACTTTGCGTGTCTTCCTCTTTAAGAAAGGAAATATAAACTCTGCAAGGATGCTAGGCCTACCAGAGTACATGCAGGCCTGATGTGAATAGAACTTGTCTGTATAGTTTTCCTTAATTTCAGTTTAGCCACCATCATGATCCATCAAGACCTACATGGAAGTCTGGACTTATGCCCAAAAAAGACCTGAAATAAAGAGAAACAAAAATTACGATTAGTGCCATGTGGACAGGTAATAAGGGCAGTCAGTGCTTCAGAGAGCTTGCACAAATGAAGAACAATGAATGAATGATGAATGAAATAAGCCAAATGATTTTTCTGTGTTCTARGAAGATCAGGTTAATTAGATTAATAGTGTAGGCAAAGTACCATCTTTTTCCTTGGGGGATATAATTTGTAGAGAATGTTTTGGCATTCAAATTTCTAAAAATGAAGCCTCTAGCTAATATAAATCATAAAACATTTTTTTCCAAGATATTAATACAAACACATGCATATATATGCATATGTACATACATCTGCATGCACATTCATAGAATCATAGGTCAAAATAAATTTCTGGTAATAATAACAGGTTCAGAAARAACATTCCTTTAACAGAATCATAAACAGAATGAAACACAAGCTGTAAATGATTTTTCTTTTAGCCAGATTTGATGATTTTCTAGATCTTTATCTAAAAAATTCTTCACTGTCTGCTGCTTTATCACGAATAAAAATGTATTGTGCGTGGCCACTAAGGAATGATTCACCTGAGTTTTTMATACTCTAGGAAGTACAAAAGATTCAGCAATGAAGTGTGCACACACCAAGCTAACCATTACCCTGCAGTTCAGCCAGAGGCTGGTGGGTTTCCAGCAGGGGTCAAAAGCTTGTGACCTGCACGAAGGCTGCACATCCATGGAGAGTCCTGGGCCTGCCTTGGCCTCTATGCTGTCTTTGCCTCAAAAGTTGAGATCTAGCACCTTGGCTTCACTACTGAGAGCTTCTCTTACGCTTCCTCTTAGAACTTCTTGAGAGAAACCAATTTCTTTTTCCTTTATCAGAAAACAGAAAATGAAATTAACTGGCTGGATGGCAGATCTCAGAGAGCAGTAATCAGTGGTGCTGAGTCCAGTTGGAGGCCTGTAGTGGTGTCCCCCAGGGTCAGTCCTCAGTCCAGTCCTGTTCAATTTATTCATTAACAATCTGGATGAAGGGACAGAGTGCACCTTCATGATGATACAAAATTGGGAGGAATAGCTGATAGCCCTGAAGGCTGTGCTGCCATCCAGAGGACAAACTGGACAACTGGGCAGAGTTCAACATGAAGTTCAACATGGGCAAGGGCAAGGTCCTGCACTTGGGTGGAAAAAACACAGACACCAGTATAGGCTCGACTSACCTTCTGGAGAGCAGTCTGTTGAGAGGGACCTGAACATCATGGTAGAGGACAAGTTGACCATGAGACAGCAGTGTGCCCTGGTGRCCAAGAAGGCCAACGGGATCCTGGGGTGCATTAAGAAGAGTATCTCCAGCAGGTCGAGAGAGGTGATTGTCCCCCTATACACAGCCCTGGTGAGGCCACATCTGGAGTACTGYGTCCAGTTCTGGGCTCCCCAGTACAAGAGGGATTTGGAGCTGCTGGAAAGGGTCCAGCGCAGGGCTACCAGGATGATCAGGGGCCTGGAACATCTGCCATATGAGCAAAGGCTGAGAGAGCTGGGTCTGTTCAGCCTGGAGAAGAGGAGGCTGAGGGGGGACCTGATCAGCGTGTATAAATACCTCAAGGGAGGCAGTGAGGAGGAGGGGGSCAGTCTCTTTTCAGTGGTGGMCAGCGATAGGACTAGAGGAAACGGCCACAAGCTGAGGCAGCAAAAGTTCCACAGGAATTTAAGGAAACACTTCTTAACACTGGGGGTGACAGAGCCCTAGAACAGGCTGCCCAGAGAGGTTGTGGAGTCTCCTTCTTTGGAGATCTCCAAAACCCAGTTGGATGCAGCCCTGTGCCACGTGCTCTAGGTSACCCTGCGTGAGCAGGGGGGTTGGATTAGATGACCTTTAAAAGTCCCTTCCAATCTTAAAGATTCTATGATTCTATGATATTACATGTATTAAATGTTGCTAGTCCTGTCTTTAAGAAATGGGGACTATGATGGTCAATCTAACAGGCTGGAAGAAGGTTTTCAGAYGATATGAGATAACCAAGGAAGCAAGGTATTTAATTATTCTAAGTACTGGTACTGTTGATTGAACAAATTAAAGAATCATAGAATCATTATGGCTTGAAAGGATCTTCAAGATTGAGCCCAACCATAAACCTTTCAACATCATACCTGCTAAACCAGGTCCCGGATTATTTCGAAATAAATGTTTGTTGATATAGTTGCTGCTGGTGTCATTCATTTAAAATTTGCTGAACAGAATGAGATGAAATGAAGATAAGATCGCATGCTAATTAAAGGATAATTATATTGATAATTAATGCTAAATATGAATGTGTTAATGTTAAATTTTGGTTAATTTTTGTTAAAAATTTACTTTTAGTTAATGATAAAAATCACTGTGAAATTTAAATCCAAGCTTTTACAACAGAGAAATGACACCAAGCAGCTGCAATTCTTCTCTAACCTTATGTCAGCTTCATACTTTCCTAGCTGTGGTCTTTTAAATTTGAGCCTGACACTGCAGACTCTTTCTACTCACTACACATTTTATAGGATCAAAGTTATTATCATGTGGCTTTGAGAAGTTCAAACTGTAGCTATACATATTTTAAGTTGGCCTTGTTTCCCTGATTCTTCCCACATATGCGGATGAGATTCCTGTATTGTGCCAATAGAAGAGACATTTGAGAATGAAATGGATGGTTATTAGAGGCTAAAAAGCATGGAACAATACAAATAAAAATTCCTTGGGAAGAGAGAGTAGCATGGCTATTACACGGAGCAGGAAATGACTAGTCACTTAAAGAAATACAAGCCAAGGGACAGAGTGAAGGCACTTAGATGGTSGCTAGAAGTATGAGTGTGTCTCACTAAGATTGCACACTTGGGGCAATCAGATGGTCAGAAGGTGTTGACATGAGAACACATGGGAATTCAAACAGGCGATATATTTGGTTCTAAGTGATCTTTGCTTTTACTCTGGATCTTGGACATTCTTCTCTAAAACAAAGACCATGGTATTTTGCACTCAGCAGAAGAGAAATTGGATGGTACTCCCATGTCGAACAGTTTGCAGTAATTTAGAGAAACAGGTAGCTTGCAGACTATTTGTGATCCCACCTGGCATGGTAACACTGGTGTTCCTGGAGTCTCTTTATTAATACAGACCAAAAGCAAAGCATGGCTATCCTATAGTGGTCTACTTTTCTGTCCCTCTGTCCCCTGCTTTTAAGTAGCAGCTTATGACTGTGCCTGTGTAAGCTGCTGTGTTTTGCTTACAGTTTCTTCTTAGCTGAGAACCCAGCTAAGTCCCGTGTAGTCTTGCTGCTTCTCCATTTATATTGATCTTCATTTTTCCACCACTTCTGAAAAAGTTTGAGATCCTGGTCAGCTATTTTCAGTGTAGTACCTTAAAATTTATGAGCCTGTGTGGGTACATTTTATAAAACTTATAGGCATGGCTCAAAGGTAATTATTTTAATTAGGTCAATAAAATTTGTTACAGAATACTTATAAAAACTTAGCTGCCCTTATTATATTGGATAAAGGTATTTAAGGCTACAGCTACACTAGTAATTGAATTACTGTCAAGATCTAAGTCCAGGTTAATAACTAGATTGCTAGTTAATTCCTGCCACAGTTTTGGCCTATGCCATATAGGCCTATGCCATATAGGCCTATGCCATATAGGCCAAAACTCTTTCCCCAAAAAATCTTGGATTCAGAGCAGGTTCTGCCCAAAAGGCAGAATTATTTGCCTTTCCCAGGGAGTGTGAAAGCTTAGCCATAGAAATGCAACCTAGACCATGTCACTCAGGGCCACAGAAGGAGCCTTGACCTCTTCTATTTACTAGTCTAGTAGTCGACTAATAGTCTTAATTTGTTTTCCAATGGAAAATGCCAATGTCTGGCTCTTAGAAGAGAATAGCTCAGTATCGCCTGCATAGGCAGCAACAATGGGATGAGATCCATCTTTGTGAGGGGCAGACTGAAAGAGCAAACTTTATACATTGTCATACAAAGCAACTCATGAAAAGGTCTTTCTTCAGGCCATCAAAGCCTAATGTCCAATTCTGTGGAGAAATAATCATGGAGGAAATGTTCAGAGTAAGGGACATCTCATACAAGAGGTTGCAGAGAAGAGAGGAGAGAAAAAAAAACTCCTAAAGGGAAAGCACAGTGGCGGCTGCAACAAATGCAGCAGAAAGAGAAGAGTCAGCAAAAATCTACAGACAAATCTGTATGTAGACAAATCTTCCTTCTGCAATGTTCTTGTGTTATAAGCAGTGCTTGTTTCTGTCAAGACTTTTTCTTTTGTTACCATAATTACTGATTGCTTGTGGCTGTGTTGCCCTTAAGCCCTGTGGTGCAAACTGTCTTATGAACTGGTACTGCGAGCTGGAATGAAGCTCTGGGTCTGAGCACTTGCCCACTAACCAGCCACATGCCTGGCTCCCATGCAAGAGGGTTTTACTGGAACTGGTAAAAAATGGCAGATACTTTAAGTGCAGTGTCTGAAAAGGCTGCAGAAAGTGCAACCACAGCAGGTCCATGCTGGGCAGTAGAAAAGAATGATGGGATTCTCAATCGAATGCCCTCTGTGGAGGTCTCAGGCAGAAGGTCCCAAGTACATTGGCCCCAATGACTGCTGGTGGTGGAGAGAGGTGGGGAGARGTAGCTGGGAATGAGGGTTCCTGCCTTGCCCAGTTGCTTGTSATAATAGATTGCCAATAAATACAAGCACGAAGGCACTGGAGAGCAAGAGAAAAGCAACCTGAGTAGCAACAAAATCAGGGAAGATGATACTGCTTCTTCTCTCCTGCTGCAGCTCTGTTCCAGTTCTTTGATGAATGTCACCACTGGGAAAYCTGTAAGTGAATAAACCCATGTGTTGTGCAGAGCAAGTCAACAGCATTGAGCAACTGCACGCTGTGCAACGGAAATGTAATCACTTCTTTGTGAATTAAATTGCTTTTTCTTTAACTCTTCTCTCAATGATTCCTGAAGTGATTCTATGAACTGAGATTTTTGTCTATTCATTACAAATATCACTCTTTATTGTGTGCAGAGATCAAGAGAGACTAATCTTCATGGGATAAGTAAGTTTTTGGCATGTGTGCTCATCATAGAGGACTCTGAACTGAAGCCTGTGCAMACATGAAGACTGAATGAGGAGAAAATACTGATCTTGTAATAATCCCCTTTAAAAAAGAAAAAAAAATGTACACAAGAGTCACCATCTAGGTCTGACTGCAGAAAATAAGAGCATTAAGATAACATMTAATTTAAAATAAAGAAATGAGTTGTTAAACCAACTGAGTTTGAACAGGAAAAAGAAAATATACAAAGCATATTTTTTATAATTTGATGGAGAGTGGTTTGGGGTTATTTTCTTCAGTGTGGTCAGATATATTGCAATATTTGTGGCATCACTAACTGCTGAAGTTATGATTTGGAGTTTGAAGTCAATGAGCATATGAGGGAGTTTTAAAATAAAAGAGCATAACCATGCAAAATATTTTAATAATCAGCAATCCCGTAAGAGGAAAATAATGTCTATGACAACTTAATATGAGTTTTTATAACCAATTACACTTTGAAAGTTTGCATAATGCATTGGGAGTTCTGCAGTGCACCTCTGCTCAAAAGGTTGATCAATTCATTAACATCACCATTTTCTTGAGTAATAGCTATAAAATATATCTTCTATATACAAAGTGCTGACTGAAAATTGTTGTTGCTACCAGGGGTATATGGAAATGAAATTCCTTTGTTTTTTTGTGTTTATGTGCAAATATAAACAAAAACATAGAATCATAGATGTCAGCACTAACCTTTAGCTTTAAGATCTCAGCCTGTAGAGAACGTTGGATCAAAAAGAAATCAAATTGGAATGGAATAGAACAGAAATTCTTCATAAAGTGTCATATTTTAATGGAAGAGTGATATAATGTGGACAATTCCAAAACCATACAAATAAAGTCATATTAACATTAAAGGTCTTTCTAACTAAGTTGTTCAAACAAAAGGCCAGCAGAGATATATAGAAGTGATCCATTAAAAAATAATGTGAAAAAGTAAGGATAGTCTTTGGGCTTCAACCAAATGCTGAAAACAAAATTGTGCAAAAAGAGCTATGAGAATTAAAAAAAAAAAGGTTGCAAATGGGATTTTTTTTCTCAAAGTGTCAAATTTCCTCTGAAGAACATAACTTGTTTTACTGCCACCATTAGTATCTGCTTGACCTATCATTATGTTTATCAACCCTAGTCATAGATTTGCTAATATACTSTAGAGATTTTATTTCTAGATGTTCTAGATATTCTTAAACCATTCTAAATCATTAGATGTTGTATATAAAATCTTTAAATAAAAAAATCTATTATTGGAATTACAATTTTAATGGACCCAAAAGGTCTTTTGAAGTTATGAGCTTTCAAGGTAACCTAAAATGTTCTTTGTTATAATACAGCACATTGTGACTAGTCATTCCTTTTCTTAATACTGTTAGGTCTTACTATCGTTACATTAAATGGAACAAATGATTGGAAACTTACTTTGTTAATTGGGAGGAAAGGGGAAATGTTGATCATTCATCATTAATAAATTTCACTTTTTTTATATATCACTTTACAAAATCAGTAGATGCACACTAAATATCTTTTATTTACAACATAGAGTTAAAGGCCTAACATCACTAAATACTCTAACAGTCAAAAGAGGCATTTGAGCAACGCTTTTGAGCATTTGAGTAATGGARCATTAAGGAATTTGTGATAGGAAGCCTCTTGTCAAGCTAATATTCTTAAGTTTCAGTTCAGCATCCTGTGTGAACTCTTGTACATCATTTATTGCCAGCTTGCTTGAAACAAACAAGTTACTGTTCAAAGCAAAACTGTCATGAAGCAAACTCAGGCTACCCTTCTCACAGGAATAGTGGCTTCCTTTGATCTTCCCAGCTGCTGGAATGCTCCAGGCTTTCCAGGCTACTGGAGCAGTTCCAGGTCCTTGCAGCTGGTAGAAGAAGCAGAGGCTGTGACACCAGGAGGGTCAGGGAGAGAGATTATCCAGTACGACTCCAGATACTGCAGTCTCATCTGTGTATAGTGTTATATACACACTGAAGAGCTACCAAGATCTGGTTACTGTGATAACCCCTTGCACCCTGTCCATGTCTTATATTTTATAGACTTTCCCATCGGTGGAGCTGTGCTCTGCAGAATGATGTGCAGGCCATGGCTGGGCTAGCAAGAAGGTCAATGAGTCCACTAGGAAAAGGTAAAAAATAAAACCCTTCCTATTCCCTGTATTTAATTATTATACATGCTTTAGAGAAGCTGCCTAGTAGTGAGTTGCTCCTGGAGAGAGCCCATCACGGTGCAGCCCCTCGCCGGATGGGACAGGGTTGGAGGGACTTTCTCATCCAGGAGATCCTGACGCGCTGTTTGTCCCTCTGCTCCCTCTGACGGCAGCTGCTTCCCCAGCAGAGCAACCACAAGGTCCATCTAGGTGCCCTGCACCAGGCTGCCACTTTGCTGGGGGAGCTGTCATTTATTTTGCCCTGTAGACAAAAGTAGAAACTCTTACAGCAATCACCACCTGAGTCTTAAGGCATCAGCACTGTGATTCAAACAACTTCTCACTTCAGCTGGATCCCCAAGGTACAGACATTAAAATGTGTGTTTTTATTAGTGGCCAATTCCCTGACAAACATGTGGTTTGCATGTCTTTTTCAGGAAGTACTTAGCCKGAGAATCAAGTTTAAATTTGTTTTCAATAGAAGAATCAGTTTTAGCTGTCTCTGTCTCAGAAATTCTTCTGAGAAGGGATACAGCTGCTCTCGCACCAGAGCTGAAGAAAAGCAAAAACCCTGGCACAGGAGAGGACAGCTCAGCTGCCCAAGGCATTGATATGACTTGGATCGTAACAGGAATGTGTGGAAAAATGATTTGCAGGGCTCTATAGATTGGTTAGGTAGGCCTGCTCTCGGGGGAGAAAGGCATTACCCGAAGCCTGAAATTCAGCACTGGATTTTCTCTAATGCTCCTTATCCTCCACATACAGCTGTGCACCAGTCATGGTGCTGATGCTCCATGTCTACCCCTGCCTTGATGTGAGCTCTGCTTCAGTCCAAAAGTGCTTCACCCTTTGCCCGCCCTCATCCTTAATRGTTTCAGCTTTCATCTGGGTGCATTTCACTCAGAAATCCTTGCGAGACCCTTTGTTACCTTTTTCTTGGAATCAGTCTCAGCTYAAACCATCCCTTCAACTTCTAGGAATATTTTTTTTTTGGCTAGAATATGGAAATGTCAACTCCATCATCCTTGGCACCAAAATTCATGGTACCAATCACAAAGAGCACTGAAACCCTGCTGGTGGCAACGCTAGCTAGCTGCTGCCAAAGGTGCCAAGCTTGCAGGATGCRAGCAGGATTCCAGTGGGTGGCTGCAGAAAAATCTTTCAAGAGGAATTTTTTTTTGGAGGGTAAGCAATTGCGAATAATTTTTTTTGAATAAACTATTCTTCCTTCACATATCCCCATTTTAAAAACATTTTCTTTCTCTTATTCAGTGGTCATAGAAGGATGAAAATCAGTATAAAGAAAATATATTGTGTTTTGAAAAATAGGTAATATCACGTGCCAGGTAGGGAGATTTCTGTAGCATCGATTTGTCCTATTTGATCTGACTCAGGGACACCTCAGTCTATCAAGCAGTGCATTATCATCTCAAGCCCATGAAAAGATATACTATTAATTTAACTGAGCTGTGGTCAGGCTTGATGGGAGAGGGGAAAATCTTTAATTAATCTTCTAATCACCTACCTATGGTGATTTGAATGAAGTCAATTAAGTGATCTTTCATCAGTAGAAAAGAGCTGTACCAGCTAGTTGTGGAACTCTTTGCAAGTTCTTCTTTGTGAAGATGTCTTAAGGATCAAATTCTGTGGGTATTTTTGTCTCCTGCCATTGCTCTAGGAGGGAGTGTTGAATGAGAGAGGAAAGATGAGTGTAGGAGAGTTGTATGAAGTTCCAAAAGAATACATTCACTAAAATCTATTTGGAATAAATTTCCTCATTCTCTAGACCTGATACACATACCCTAGGAAATGCCAAAAAGTAACAAAACATAAGTACTGAATACCTTTTTTCATAGTCCAGTCCATCATAGCCAAACAATGAGATGAAGGGCTGTTCTTACTGTCCTAGATAGATAGTGAAGTTTTTTGTTTTTTGTTTTTTTTTTCTTCTTCTCTATTTTTTTTCTGAGGTATTTTTTAAATGCTATTTTGCATTCAAAACTCCTGCCAGAGCTAATGAAGCACAGAATGTCTGTAGAAAGCAAAATTTGCTCCATAATTTTTAAATTAAAGAACTCTATTTTAATTTACAAGGACATACATGGGAGCTTTGAGGGTAAGATTAATTTTTACATTGAATTTAGAGTTCTGTAATATCCTTATTGGGACTTAGTACTTGCAGGGACTTAGTACTTGCAGATCTTTGAAGGTATAACTTTTTTCACAACTGGTTCAATTCTGAAAAACATATGGCTGATGTGTGTAATCTGCACAATGTTTATCATTCCTGTAGTCACACAGATTTGAAGTTCAAACTCAGCTTAATTTTTAAACCAGCTGGCAGTTTACCCTCAACATGATGATGAAAGTGTAGTTAGAAATGAAAAATACTCACTCTGAATATCCCTAAGGCAGCCTGTATCACTACAGAATTAAAACTACGGAGGACATTTGCAGGATGAACATGTTAAATAAATAAGTCAAAGTATATATGTACTTCTTACTCATTCTAGGTGCATTTTKGGGCAATTAGTTCTCTTTTGAAATACATATTTTATTACATCAGGTGTTCTTTGGGAAAGATCAAAATTCTGTGCCAGTTCTGATGGTGGTTTTTTTTAGTGCATCATTAGTGGTAAAGGTTGAACTTCCATCAAACACTTTCCCTCTAAATCTTAAAATGAAAGAAGTTACCACCTCCTGGAAATGGTGCTTCCCATTCTTATTTCTAAAGAAGTCTGAGATGAATTTCAAAAGATATAAATATAATAAATAGAATAAATGATAAATGGGAAGGTCCCTTTAGGCATTCAATAGAAGCRGGGAGCACAAGAGGGATGGGCAAGCTAAGTACAACACTTGGCGTTTACAGAGGCCAAGCACTGCTGGTAGGTCAGAACAAATCTGTTTTAAAAGAGAAACACACTTCCTCTATAAATTTGAACTTAAGTAACTTAAGTAAAGACTTAAAAATACAAAGTGTCTTTTCTGCTGACTTATCTGTAATGCACCTATTTTTGCTATTTTCAAGTACCTGAACAACCTCAAAACCACATCAAAGTAAAAAGATAATCAGACATTTGCATAAGGGTAAATATATACATGATTTATGGGCCTGTAGGAACAATGAAATCAGTGTATCTCCCACTCATGACCACCTCCTGCATAGAGGGCTCATCCTGCACAGAGCGAGCATCCTCACAGAGGTGCATGTTCTGGAGATGCTGGAGAGACATTTGTGTTTTCCTGCAAGAACATCCACCCCTTGTGCCGGTGCACCCTGGCTGGGTGGAAGTATGGGACTTCTTTTTCTTATGCTGTGGGGGTACTTCACGGCCTGTGTAACAGTAGCAAAATACAGAGCAGAGCAGCTTCTCCCCTGTATTTGACCCAGCTTAGGTCAGAAGAGCAGTACCTGAAAGTGTTTGGTGGCACTTGGGACTGCTTATATGCCCCAGCGTACCCCAGCTCCGCACTGACCAGGGTGCCAGGTGTACACCATCCAARTGTGTAGTGCTGAGGTGTGCACCATCCAGCTGTGCATCGTCCCTCTGCCACATCCTGGTTTCRGTGGACAGAAAGCACATCTGGCTTGGTCCATTCTGTCCTTGACAGAAGGACATCCAGTACATGAGGCAAAAGCTACTTGTGCTGCATCTCACCCCTCTGCACACTGAGGCCACTCAGGGTGCCAGGGCATGGGAAGAGTTTAGACGTCACCTCAATCCCTTCTTCCCTCCAGACTCGGGAAATGAAAAATTGTATTTGACCTTTTACAGGCACAGTTGTTATAGTCAGAATCCTGCCACTTCAGATAAAACATCTCTATGATTCATATTCATCTGTAGGATGTTGCTACTCCGGTTTGTACAAGAGCTCACGTGTCACCCTCCTTAATGCAGGTTGTGAAAAAGGTCAATGAGATGAAAAAGAGTGGCGTGATTAAACCTTTTCTTCTCTTTCAGTCCATGGCAAGCCTTTTAAATCCTGAGGAAGTGATAATTAATGCAGGTCTTTAAACCTCCACTTAAGAGAAGTCATTCAGGTTGTGTATAGTAGACACAACTTTTGTTAGTAGATGGAGAACTGATTTAGTCTTTAAAAGAAGAGTGTATTTCATTCATAATTGCAAATATTTCTCKTTTATATGATGCTTTTAATTACGATTCTCTGAAAGATGAATATTCTATAAGACTAGATAACAAGGCTACGCCTAATTTCTGCCATTTGGATGCATATTTTTGGTGTGTTAACACCAAGAATCAAATGGAAGATAGSCAGATAGGAAGATAGGTTTCAAGTTCTGTTCCTAAAAAGCCTTTCTAATGCCACGCTGTTTACTTCACTAGAAAACTCTCATAAGAGTACTTATCTGTGGGGTCAGTCTCATGAGAAGATGGTATTTTAAATTAGTGTAGCTTTTTTTTTTTTTGTTTTTAAACAACGAAATTCTGAGATATGTATGTGGCTGAGTTGGGCCTTTTGTAAAGCAGGATTGCAATAAATCAGTAAGATAGTGAAAAGAAAAACAGAGGATTAAATAAAGCAATAAAATGTTTATTGGTAGCACTGAGATTGCTTGAAAACAGTACTTTAAGAGCACCAAGTAAATGGTGCCTTTCTGCTATCACCAGAAAAGTTTTTAAAAGATCAAAAGAAAAMTAAAATGTTGGCATTGTCAAGCACCACAGGCAATGGAAGCTGCCAGATGATATTAGAGATGTCTTTGGAAAAGTGGAAATCTTACCTAAACATGGAAAATGGAGAAGAAAAGAAACTCTTGCAAGCTGAATGTCAAGCTGCAATAAAGTAGGCAATAGAAGATCTAGAGACTTAGCCTGCTAAAGCTATGGAATTTGGTATAAAACCTCCTCCAAAAACACCAAAGGCAAGAGGCTGACTAGAAAGTCAGTGGAGCCAGGACGTGAGGAAGGTGTGAAGAGAGCGCTCTGCAAACACAGAACCTTGCAGTGGTGCTAAATGATATGTTTTGCTTAGTGGTTGCTACAGAGGAGGTCAGGGAGGTTCCCTGAGTTATTCTTCCTAGAGGATGAGTGTGAGAAATGCTGAATTACATGTCAATAGGAAAGGTTTTAGAATAAATCAATAGGACTGGACCTAACAAGTTCCCAGGACTGGTACAAATTAGTGAAAGAGCTTCAGGTGCAATCCAGGTGCAGACATGAATGCAGCATGAGCAGGTGGGGACCAGAGGCCAGAACCAGGGGGTTTGAAAGGCACACTCTGAGCCAATTATGCCTTCATGCAATGAGAGAAACAGTCTTCTCTTCAGTTAAAAGACAAATGGTTGGAGAAAACTGAAGGAGATTATTGGAGGGGTATCACATATACTTGAGTTTATGACTGTGCCATTTAACATTTCCATAACGAATATGAAAAGAGGTGAATAATAAAGTGGCAATACTGAATGCCATAAAATGTTTCTTAGAATAGTTTGATCTTAAAGCAGTTGAAAGAGGTGCATGGTTCATTGATTAATAAAAGGGTAAGTGAAATTCAATGTCAGTGTTGTATGTCAGTATAAGGTAATAGATACAAGGAAAAAGTAATCTTTAACCATATATATGTACTCAGTAGGGGATTTTAATTCTATAATTTTTAAATAATTTTTCTATAATTAATTTATAACTGATTGAGTCTCACTCAAAAAAGGTGTAAGAATTAATGTGAATAGTTTTCAGAAGACATTGGTTCAATGGTTGTTGGAAGTCAAAGGCAAATTGACAGATTTTTAGGAAAAGAACTCCAAGCAAATCAGACCATATAATCATGTTACAATATGCAAAAAAAAAAAAAAAATGCATCTTCACTTTGAATACTTTGTGATGTTCAGTCACTCAAAGGGCCTAGAATATATCAAGAAATGTGCTCAAGTTATCTCTTCATTTGGGAACATGGATTTGGGCCCTGGGTTGCAAAACACACAAGGAGGAATAATGTGGAAGCAGGATATTCCCTGGGAGGAGTATGACTGTGGAGAAACACTTATTGACTTGCAGACTTTGTTTTACATTTAGCTTTTCAGGCCTTTGTATCAAATAGCCTACTCATATGGTTGATCTTCATAAAATTTTTGGAGACGATATGTCAAAAAACGTCTGAGGCTCTGCCTCAAGAGAAAAACTGAATGAAAAGTCATGTGGCCAGCTTAATCCAAGGTGCTTCCTACAGAGGGATAGCTTCCCTCTAAATGAAGCACTCAGCTCTCTTACCATGCATTAGTGGTCTGGTGCTGTGGCTTGGATAATGCCATATTGTTTAGTTATGTTCTGCTGGACAAAGATGTAGCTTTAAAAAATGAAAACCAAACACTCTATGAAGAGGAAAGATACAGTTTATATTCTTTACCAGGAGCAGAAACAGTTTATATCAGTTAATTTGCCCACTGCCAGTACTTCAAAATTGTTGTTTTTTTGTGTTGCAGCAGGTTCAAATTTTACTAGCCAGAGACTTCTGTTGTGTTATTTTTCTTTTGTGTTATTTTTCTTCAAGAAGTGCCCTTGAGCTGAACTCAGCTGATCTCTATCAGAACTTGGCTTATCTTACATTTTAGGAGATTAGATGCTGTTTGTGATGGCTTTGGAAATGACAACACAAGGCTGTGGTATGGGTATGTGTTATTTTTGAGTTTGCTGCTCACCATCATCATTAAGGGCGTAGAATTTGTATTATCTAAAACCTAAAGGGACACAGGCTTTTGCCATGCCCTGGAGAGGCAGAACTGCTCATAGGAGTAAGGGCTGCCCAACTGCAGCCTTGCAAAACTGRGACTCAGGGATGAGAGTCCCATCCATCAGATTTTTTTTAATCAATACTGTGCTGAATTATATGCAAGAATATATTTATTTTCCAAAAAAAGAAGTGCTAATAAATGCCTCTTGTTCTCCTATTACTACCAGCAGAGATTCCTTTTTGCTTTCGCAGTGACATTTAATATAGTGAGGTAACCATTTTACTCTGCCGTATGTGCTACATGCTCAGGAAACAGGTTTGCCCTGTACCTGCCATTTGCTCAGCATTTTACTGTGTTGAGTGGACAGGATGTCACTGAGAAGCTTGGGAGCATTTAGAGTATTTTAAAATATATTAGGCAGGGGAGCTTAAACCCACCTTTCTATCACTTGGTATCTGCTTGTTCTAGTGTTCTTGCCCTAGAGCACTAACATTCATACTTTATTTACAGMTCTCAACAGGTTTTGCCTTGTCAAATATTTTGCATTCCCTAATGAGGTGTGTAATGCCTATTATGTAAGCTCCAGGTCTTGCTCTGCTAGGATGCTTTGGCATCTGTTCTTAAGTGGATTTCCCTGTGTTTTACTTTTTACTGAGGAACTGGCAAAATAACATTTGGCTTCTCTTCTCACATCATGTATTAACCAGAAAAAAAAAATTAATCTGCTTCACATTATCTTCTTGGTTGTGTGAAACAAATAGATTCCTTTTTTGATAGCAAATATTGCAAAGAGGACAGAAACTCTCCATAAYGAAATGAATTGCGAGCACATCACATAAATCACAAAATGGGCACTGCATAACTGTAACTCAGCTACTCTCTTGAACAGGATTTAAGGTTAGAAGAGACCTTTATGGACAGCTGGTTTGAGCTGGTACATGTCAGAAGTCAATCATGCCAGAGGCCACATCATTTCACCTGGTAGCAGTAAGCCCTTCTCCTCTCACTGGGACAGAGCCCTCCAACATCAATTCAGGGAATTTGGATGATGGCAGGTAGATACACCAGCAGGTCTGTGTAAGGTGCAGTAACTCTGGGTGTACTAGAGATACACACACATGGGCAAGGATGGGTGAGCATGGGGACGGCTCATGGACCGGAGCCCTGTGCAGCACAGCCCTGCTGCACCCCCAGAGCACAGGCACTGCACGTGTGCAATATGTTTCCAACCCAAAGATATGGCATTTCTAGCTTTCCTGAAGTAGTTTAGACAGATGTTCCCCTGCAACCTTGTCAATGTGAAAAAGTATTGAAAAATGAAATCTCAAAAGTTGTTAAAACCACAGAAAATGTGCAAACTTACAATACACTACTGAGAGAGAATCACAGCTCTATGATCCAAGAGGGCTGAGCTGAAGCTGGTTGAATGTCTATAGCAGAAACCAAATTCACTGATTTGTTCTGGGTGAAATCTTCATTAATGTCAYGACGGACTAGATATACAATCTGAGCCATTTCTATTTATGGACTGGATTTATAATTCATATTTTATGGGTTTCCTTCCAGGCAAATCTGCACTGATTGGTTCATTAGCGTCTTGTCAGAAAAGCRCTTGAGAGGATATTAATCTGAAGCTCAAATACCATGTCAATTAGCAGGCAGGGGTTTTGTATTGCAGAGTTCAGAATGTACTTGGCAGAAGAAATGCAAATAAACCTTTTATCAATGAGAAAAGCTTAAAGCTGTAGATACAGACRCTTCAGCCTTTTAAAAAAAATTAAGTGTGAAATATTTTATGAATGACACTTGTTAATCTTGTGTTTTGGATAAATGATTAGAGCAATACTTTCATAGCAAATAAGTGGGTATTTATTTGATAGTGACGATATACTTTGGAAAGAAACAAAGCAAAAGGTCTATCCTATTTTATGGTGCAGAGGCCAAGGAAGGGAGAGGGCGCTCCCTGGGAGCTAATGACAGCTAAGCATGCTTTTTTGGAGACACACCCCTGGAAAAGGGGTTTGCCTGGCAGCAAAATGCTGTGGGAGAGTCTGGTTTTATTGGCGTGCAAAAAAATCATAATTTTTGCATGTGATCATCAGTAGAATGTGTGAAGTCATTTCCTTTCAACAGAGTAGGATAAAAATTGTACATTCAGGAAACTGTCGGGGATTTAAATCCAGGGATTATGGAAATGCATGATGATGTTCTCACTTTGTGCCTAGTCCTGCCGACACTGCTGGCCTCGGTTCTTGCTGCTATGCAGAAAAGACCGAGTATCTGTGGCTGTTCTCCTAAGTATCATATTTAGTGGAAGGGCTTCATTTCTAGGTTTAGTTTCTGAATATTCTAAATTAAAGCAAACGCCTCATATTTTTAGTCCGTGAGAGGAAAATGGCTTACATGCAGTTACATTAAGGTCTCAATTATCATTGCCATAAACCTTTTTCAATCACTTACGCTGTTTATTGTACATATAAAATGCTAGTAAGTAACATTAGCAGTGTTTCACACACTTGTTGTAGGTACATTGGCTATGCTAGCTTCAAGACTGGAAACAATGAAGACATTAATTTCTTAGTTAAAAAGAACCAACAACATGAATACATGAGATGTGAAATCACAGTCCCACTGGCCACACTAATACTGCTTTATCAGATTGCCTCCAGAATTGACTTGGGAAGGTAACCTGAGCTGGAGTTCACACACACATTTCATGTCCTTACTTTTCTAATRCCTAAATGTCTACCCCAGCCTGTCTCCACATCAGCAGAGGTGCCCAGCACCTGGAGCTTGCTGTGCAGATCCCTCAGGAGATGGTGGGATGAGACCCTTCCTGTGTGTGTGTGTGTGCTGAGACTTGTTTTTATGACTTTGTTGTGGAACTGAGTCATAAGTGAGAAYGTATGTTGTTGTGTGATAAACACGTTGGGCAGGACTGAGACATCAGGACCGAGACTGAGGACGTTTAGTCATCTAATGTTTGTGTATCCGAGGTGTCTAAGCTCCCATTACAGCTGGTGAAGATCCAGTCCATAAATCTCAGGAGAGGTGTGCTCAGCCTAGGAAGTGGAGTCTGGAGAGTGAGTCAGCCCATCTTGAAGAAAAATAGTGATATGCTCTGTTCATTTGCTCTCCTATAACAAGCATATCTGAGATGCCCACAGCACCCCTACCTAAGGAATACACGTAAGGCTTGCAGATAAAATGCAACAGGAGACCTGAGCATCTCTCAAAAAGTTGCTGAAATCAGGCAGAAATTTCCAGGGCATYTCAATCGGCAAGGACACCAGCATTTTGGCAACTGAATAAGCCTTGGAGATTCACTGACTGCAGAATGAATCGAGCTGCATAGCTCCAGTAAGACTTTGCAACTAGGTYCCCTAGATGCAGCAGTTTCACACTGAATCTCACCTTTGTTTCCGGTGAGAACCAAACCCCACTTTTCCACTCTGAATTATTTCATGCCTGTAACACACACAGGGCATAGACACATGCCAGTTCCTCACAGCCAACACGAAGGCCTCTCTCTGCTTTGATCGCAGGGSAACTGCCAAAGGCCCTGCAATGGAGCTTGCTTCATCCTGGCTTTCTTGTAAAGCTCTGAAACCTGGGCTGAGATAAGTGTGAGTGAAAGACAGGCAACGACAGGAGAAATCTCTTTAGCTTTGGCCCTTCACAAAATCTGTCATGAGATCCACCATGCAGGAAACTTCCTCCAGCCTGACATTCAGTTGCGAATTTACCAGATAATGAGCACAGATATTCTTCTGGGATGGGAAGCCTTTAAGGGGACATGCCAGGCCTGAGGAGATGGTGGGACAGCTCTTGACAAGTACATGGCCCTGTGAAGGATGAGTTTGTAGCCTCACACAGCCCCAGACCTGCTGCCTCAATGTGAGTAGATACAAACCAAAAGAGCGGGTGCTGTACCCCATCCCTAGAGCGCACACCCAGGTCTGGCTGGAGCTCCCTCAAGTGCAAAATGAAGGCAAGAGGGACAGATAAACTATGCTCTTAAAGGCATTTCTTAAAGGAATACTGTGCAATGCAAATGTAGCCATTGAGGCCAGTGGTAAAATTAAACATAGATCAGTATTTCACCCGCTCTTTTACTTCATGCTGTGACCCTGCGTTTGTTGTACCAGTGAAAATGCTTCAGGTGCTTCAATGCCTGGGGCAAAATCCTTCAATACCGACACAAACACCGGTGCAAACATGCCTGTAGTAGTTAATATACCCCCAAATTTTTAGGCTTCTGGGGAGTTACTGCAGATATAATTGGCAGAATATGACATGGAAGAGTGTGATACAAATTACCCTTTATCCTGGAGTAGCTAACATGCTATTTCTTTTCCTTAAAAATAGCAATCAATTCTATATCCTTATCTAAAAAAATCTCTCTGATGAGAGGAAAGAGTACAATTCACATGCCTTTTAGATTCTAGTTATGCATTTCTTAATGAAGCAATTAATACARCTATATTAAATTAATTGTCTATAAAACTTAGGAGTATAGAGGATATTATAGAGGAACCATCAAGCTGTATATAGCTCCTGCAGTATAACAAATATAACTTTATGATAGAAAGAACCCATATTTGATATGTTATAGGTTGGTTCTCATTATTATAAAATTCATTCAGGTCAGTTATGCACTGAAACTATTGGAGTCTCCTTCTCTGGAGGTCTTCAAAACCCGCCTGGATGCCACCCTGTGCCACATGCTCTAGGTGTGCCTGCTTGAGCAGGAAGGTTGGACTAGATGATCTGTAGAGGTCCCTTCCAACCTTAAATATTCTGAAATATTCTGAAATATTCTGAAACCTACCAGGTTTGCTGGGGAGAAAAGGTTTCATAGTAATACATTATTTCAACTTGCCCTCTCTACCTATCTATTTACTTTTTTTTGCAAATAAATGATTGCTGAGTCACTGCAAAGTGATCATATGAAATAGAGACAATTAATGTGATGAGAAATTTTCAAGGACTATAYCTTGGATTTGAGCAATATAATGTTTTAGATATGCAAGCTGCTATCAAAAAGAAATGCAAATGATGTTGGGGCTTTCTTTTGGGGGCAAAAATAATCAAGTTCTTCAGAAGATGTAAGAAATTAATTAAAATTGAGTCTATGAGCAAGAGAGAACTGAAGGTGGCACTGTAGGAACAAATATTCCTCTTTCAGAAACGAGATGGTAAATATGTGCTTGCTCCTTCTCTTTTAAAAGAGAGAGAAAACTGTCAAAAACGAGCCATAGCTTCCTGAACCTTTCCCTCCATTTGTGCYCATGGGTAAACTTGTGTCCCTCTTCCTCAGACCAGGAGGGCTTTACGGAGCATCGGGCAGCCAGTGTCCTTTGGTGCAGCACATTTGCTGTGTGCCCTGCAGTTTGCAGGCTGCAGGCAGTGCAAGCAGGCTGGGGAGTCAGCTGAGCATCTGAAATGGCAACCACATATGGCAAATGGCAACCTAAACACCACTGGTTTATCCCTCTGGGCCTCACTTCGGAGGGAGACACCAAAGGCCTATTCATAGTCGAGATTCTTCAGCTCTAATGAAGATAGGGTGAAATATTTTTTAACAGAGCATCTAAAATACTGTTTCTCATATGCACTTTGAGGTTGCAAAATACACTTAATAATATTATTCCAAATAGATTTTGGCATACTGGGATACAGGGAGAAGAGTTTTCTGCAAGATCCTCGTGTTTGCAAGGAGCTGCAACCGTTTTGCAGAAATGTTTAGGGTTTCAGATACTACAGGTTCAGACTTCAGAACTCTGGGAACATAACATAAAATGCTGAACTGTTGCAAAATCTGTATAAGTAATTTTACCATAGAGTAGATACCTTCTTTCAAAAATATTGCAGGCCAGATGCATATATATTAGAAACAAAGCCATGTATTATAGCCAGCATGCAGCATCTGCCATAATGCTGGTTCATCTTATCAGAAAACTCTTTAAAACACAGACTAGTGATGAAGATCTCCCATCCTTTCCAGACATCAAGAATCAGATTCATTTATTCTGAAAGGATGTGTCACCTAGTCTGGCAGCCAGCACGCAGTGAAGGTGCAAAGAATGTTTTACCTCCCGTTAGAATTTGGGGCATTTAGTGAACGTCTTTATTTTGCTTGCTGCTTTGTTTCCACAGCTTAGTTTTGGCTGTTCTGAAGGTTCARCCCCATATGGTCACATGTCTCTTCCAAAGGATCAGCGACATGAGAAGGCCTAATCACAAATAAATCATCCATCTCTGTAAGTAGAACCAAACACGGAGGGCTTTGAAAGTCAGGAAAGAGACCTTGAAGTGGACTCCAGTCAGGAACTGTGTGCCAGGAGCTGGTGATCAGTGTGMGATGGACCTTCCTGCAGTGGCAGCTCTGATAATTTTAGAAGGTGGGGTTCCCAGCAGAAAACTCTGGTAAACGTGTGTATGCACATGTGCATACAATGTAGTGAAAGTTTAAGATAAGAGTTTTATACGGAATAGAAACAGGTAGCCAGCAAAGGCAGTCATGAACAGGAAAAGCTCCACCAAGCACAAAGGTGCCAAGGTTTCACAAATTCATGAGGGCTCTGTAGGACATTTAAGCACCGTAAAAACAGATCTCTAGGGAAACTTGCTATACTGAGTTTCTAGATCTTGAATCTTATTTCCTGTTCTAACAAGCTTGTTCAAGTAACCTCCTGTGTGACAACCCACAAGGCCTGTATAAGGTTTGTACAGAGGAGGTCGAGATCCTTTACGTCATGGCACTGCTAAGGGAAATGGTAAGAAATATTTTAGCAGGGTTTACAAAGTTGAGGGGACAGAGACCTTTGTCCGCCAGGCAAGAGCCATTCCTGCCTTCTTGTCTGTACCCTGCTGCTGAATGGAGAGTTTTATCTGAAGCTGTGCAGGGGTCCTTGGGCCACGAAGCTCTGTTCCAGGACACAAAGTACACTGCTCTCCTGTCTTGCACTGTGGGAGGGAAAAGTAAGGTTTTTTAGTGGGAGACACAGGAGGTTTCTCCTTCCAAACCTAATGGTGGGTCACCATGTGCTTGAGGGACTTCTCTTGTGTGTGGAACATCCAGGTTTGACTACTCATTAGAGGTTTAGGGCCTCCAGCTTCATATAAGCTTCTGACATCAGAGTTGCCCAGGCTGTCAAAAAGAAAAAAAAGAGACAAACAAGCACAATGCTGTATTTTTTTTTTTCTAGGGAGGTCAAGAAAAATGTGTAGGCATGGATCTGATACCAGCTCAGATATCATCTTTTGACCCAGATTTCTCTCTTTCAGTRATTCTCACTCACGGTCTTGATGAGCACACATAGATATCAAATCTTCATCAGTGAGCCACCACATGAAAACTTTCTTATTGCTCAGTTATATTTTAACTGCCCTGATTATAATCTCTGTGAAAAATGTTTTATTTGCATTTATAATGCCTGCACCCCTGTGAAAAGGAATCCATTGTAAGCTAATATCAAAGCTTTCTTCATGTAAATGGGAGATCTGCATACAATACTTATGGCATTTGAATTATGAGAAAATAGACATCCTTTCTGTGTGTCATTTATCTTTCAGTCTCTCTCTGACATTCTCCTGCCCAACAAGTTCCATCAGCCTCAATGAGAGCTAATTCATTTGTCAGTGCTGTGACTGATGGTAAGGTAGCAGCTAACATAATCTGCCTTTTAAAGATCTGAAGAAAGTGTCCTTTCTATTTATTTTACTTGACCTGGAAAGAGCAAAGTACTTTAAGCCTGCTGGTTTGATTGATTGCAGATATATATCCATCCCCAGGAGTCTTGCCTATCAGTAAGTTACTTTTGAGTAAGGATGGGTTCAATTTGCAGCCTTTCTACCTAATCTGAAGCAATGTGTAATAGAAAGTTGGACCTCARGTCATAAGCTGCTAACAGTTATACACCAAGGTAATCACTATGAAAGAAAACAAGTTACTCTTTCAAAAGATATGTTGAAGTAAATTAAAATATGATGTGATGCTAGAGACATTTGAACATCTACCTCTTTTCTCTGTCAGCTGGTGATGCTCAGTTGCAAGTGATTTTAAGAAGCAGAAAAACACAGTTCACTTGTTTGGATATTGCTGTCCCCCACATTCACAAGCAACATCTGCCTTTCAGTACTATAACGTGGCTGAGGCTATGGCAGCTCTGCTATCTCAAGGCAATGTTTACCATTAACTGGTGGAACTTGAAGCTTTATAGAAAATTTTGAAGTATGTCAACTATGAGAGAATACTTGATAATCTTTAAATTGGTGGTGTTTTATTCAGACCATAGATAGAGCAATGGTGTATTTTGACTCTGATTTTGAGCCACCTAGTGGTAATATAACAAAAATATGAATGACGTTGCTGATATTTTTTTGTGACGGAGATTTGTTAGTTATGTATGTAGAAGTTTTGGTTTTAAGCATTTGCCTCTTTTCCTAATTTATTTTCCACTGGAAATACAGCAAAAATGTCAATGCAACCTAATAACAGGACATTAAACCCTTCTCTCGGATTTATCCCATTGATGGAGTGTTCCTCCATCTCAGCTGAGGCTTTTCCAAGGCAATTCTTCCCCCTGGGAGCCTTTCTGGAGARAGGCTGGAGATTGTCTTCCTGATAAGGTACTCAAATGATGCCTGGCAGAGGTAGCAGCAGGATTGCACCTACTGTCTCTGACCTAGGGCCTGTGTCTCTTTTCTAGCATTGAAGCAAGCCTGCACGGAGAGTCAGACCTTGGGCAGTAAAATTTTTTGGCCCTTTGGTGGAGATGATTTGAGAAAGTTCTCTAAAATATTTTTGCAACAGAGTCAGGAGGAGTCTAGAGAGAACTGAGGTCCCTGACAGTGAGGTAGCGACCCTGAGCTTTACCATGTACATTCTCAGCATTTCCTCCTAGGTTTCATTCCCTGGAGCATCTTGAACCTTTCGTTAAGTGTGAATGAATAAAGACATACAATCTTAAAAGCAGTATTTTCCAAAATTGAGCAACTTATCCAAATATTGCATCATATAACAGAGCTTGAATTAGCAGGGACCTTCATATTTCCACATGTCTATGACACAGCTGCATTTCCAGTCCTGTTGTCTGGATAATCAATCACAAGTCCTTTTGCACTCAAAGAGGCAAAGTTAATTACAGACTTGCTCAGTGGTCTATGAGATACCTTCACGCACCTCAGATATATTGTAGCTAATTTTAGGGTTTTCTAAATGGGAATCGTAGATCATAGTATCTTTCATTTTGTCCATGTTCTCATATAATGGTCTCAAGAGCAGCCAGACCACTAAATTCTTGTTGCTAGTCTTGCACATCAGAAACTACAATCCCTCTTCTTTTTGGTGCTAAATTCTTGAAGTCTGTCTAGTCATTGGCCATTCCCTGAAGGCCATGTTACATAAATTTTCTTTTATGTTCAAATATCTCTCTCAATTCCCTAAATACAGCTTGCAGACACAAAGATCATGTAGCATTCAAAAAAAAAAAAAAAAAAGGAAAGAAAAGAAAAGGAAAAAAAGCTAAATATTGCGTGCTACATTCTCTACTGAATTACCAAAACACGCCTTCAGAAGAATCTTCAAAAATAAATAAAAAGGAAATTCCTCTGACTTTAACATACACATTCTAGAAAAAATAGAGAAGAGAGAGRAAAAAAGCACTTGAATGTTATGTCTTCTTTAGTGCTTCCTGAACACAAAGACATTCAAATAATCCCCAGAGCATTTAGCAAAAAGAATACTCCTTRTATTCAGTCTTATGCAGGGAAGTCTTTAACTGGACCTTTGTAATTTTTATATGATACCTCAAGCTTCTAATATATCACACTTCTACTTTTTTTTTTTTTTTTTTTTGTAAATTTTATACTGGAAGCACTGGACCTGTTAAGCTTCAAGGTAGATACAGGAGCATCTTGTTAGTTCTGAAAAAGATATAGGAAGGATATTAGRATTTCCCTATAATGTATAAGATGAAGGAACTGACACAAGAACAGCCCAGATGAGAAGAAAAATRTAGCCAGATTTTTGTTACCATGCTGAGCTGTAGGAAAGCCAAGCACCAGGCTGGAGATCTCTGGAGAAGGAGAGGGCTTTCTCCCATCTGCTGAATGCAGAAGACCCGTCACTCCCCAGTTCCTTCCTGTGTGGCCTGAACTGGAGCTAAGAGCTTGCTGTGCCATCARCTTTCAAGGAAGGAATGAGAAAGTCAGATTCTGGCTTCCTATACAGACATTAGAAAGAAGTGTTAACCTGTGCTGTGCTCCCTTTGACTAGGAGTGGACCTTCTTGGACGTCCTCCTGCTCTCCAGGAGCTTTCCTGCTTTGCAGGAGGATAAGGGCAGCAGTGAATGTGGGAACATGCTGTTCCTCCCAGCCTGGCYGCTTTCCTGCAGTGGTAGAGACCAGTTACTTCTCCAGCAAATAGGAAGGTGTTATGCATTGTGTGGAAGAGTAAACCCCAAAATACTAGTAGCTCGATCCACAGAAGGATTTAAGAGTATGAGTCAGGTAAAATCACAAGAACAAGCAGACTGTCCAAGTGATTGAGGAGGATAAGCCCCATTGATTTTACTTGCAAGACAATAAAGCAGTTCTTTAAAATCTGACTTTGTCTCTTGCCAGGCTTCGTTTACTAAGAGGTGACAAGGAAGTTCCCTACCATGTTCCAGATGTTGGCAATGAGATGAAAACACCCACTTTCCCAGAAGGTAAGCTGCAACAATCCCAGGCCTCAGCAGAAGAGCAGTGGCAGCTGCTCTTCCACCTGGCCCACTTTGGAGCAAACTGCTTTTTTTCTGACCAGAGGACATGGAAGTGATTGTTTAGAGATGCATGCAGTGAACTTGGGCAGGCAGTTATAAATTTAGTAGGAAAAAGTGGATTTGGGAGACAAAATCTTTGAACTGCTGTATCCACAGGCCCCCACAAATTAAGATGTGTTTTAACTACATTGGTCCACAACCAAGCCTGATTTGTKGCAGAGTTGTTATTTCTGCAATGTGCTGAATTAATGCGGATGAACAATTTCTGGACTCACATYGGCAACTGTGCAGGACACTGCACACAACATCGTCAGCTTTATCATTTGGGGCATCCATTAGCCCCATGTTCCACTGAAGGGCATAGAAAGGTCATTTCAAACCCAAGATTTCATGAAATTTGTCTTAAATTACATATCTTCAAGCCTTTTAGATGAGGCACAGCTGCTGAATCCTAGTTGCCAGCTTACTTCTATTTGGTTATAGGAAAAGCTGTATTAACTCTCTAGATATATCTAGACAAGGAGTAAAGTTTATATCCCGTCAAAGACTTACACAGACTCATATGTATGTATGCATATATTTATCAATCCAAAAATCCTGGTAACAATTGAGATAACAGTATATCATGTTAGACTGGTTATGCACAAAATCCTCCTCAGTGATTGCTTTCCAGAGACTATTACTRTATAATATCAGCCTTCGTTTTTGTTTCTTGCTTTGATCATATTCAAAATGTGTGTTGCTTGACACCGCCTGTTTTATAAATTGATCCACCTCACTCTATGTTGCTGATCTGTCCTCATTATTTACCACTCACCAATTGCTCTGCCTTCTGGAAACAGCTACAGGATAGATTTTACAAATTCTCCCTGTTCTCTAATGATAGCGCACTGCAGCTTTCTTGACCGGAGGGAATGAGCAACTATGCCAGCCTGTCAGATCACCATATTCAAACTGCAGACCACTAGCATATCTATCAGTACAAAAGCCGTCTGGTTTCTCCAGCAATAATTCAGTGACAGTGTTCACAGTTTTGCTTTTCTTCTTGTGCACTTCGTTTTTCTGTAAAACATTGATAATGATGCTTTAGTTTGCAATCCCTTTCCTAGAAAAACAAGCTTTAAAAGAACAGGAAGCTTCATCATTTAAAGAGAGATTGGTTTTATAAAAGGAGCCCATAGCCTTCTAATTGCATCCAAAGAGCAACAAGAAGGGAAAAAATGTAATGTACTGTTAGTTAAGAAGTAGCATTCAGACTTTATTTGGTTGAGTAATGTTTTAATGTTTGTAGACATGGCCAGACAATAGAGGCATGGATTGAACATCCTGGGAAAACTCTTGCTCTGAAAGAAAAAAAAAATTGCAACCATATGATGAAAACAGTGACAATGAGGCTTTAACTTGACAAATTTTATATAAGTTTATTCTGGAGGTAATGTAGTTTCTTCCTGGAAGAGTTATTTATTTGTGCTTTATTTTGTTAAGAGGTACCTCCAGGCTTTTTCACTGAAGGTCCCTATCTCTGAGCAATTTCACTCAAATTTAATATTATGCAAAAGGATCTCCAAACATGCTGCCCAAACCATGGCTAAAACCATGGCTCCATGGAACAGCACAATGGTATTTCTCTCTTCAATCACCCCCTTTCCTCTCTTTGCTGTCTCAGTTTCCAATCTACATTAAAAACTTCCTGATTTTCTGAAGTGTCTTCCTCTTGACTTAAAGATGTTTTTGATTGTTTTTTTTATTCCAAACTATATTTTCATTTCCCTTAACTCAGCTTCCCTTAACTCAGATTCCTACTTCGTTCTCCGGGTATCTTCCGTCAGCTTTGACACTGTTGACCTTTCTCTCAGCTTGGGCAGATGGGTTTCTAGTAACTAGACCCAAGACTGCACCAGATGTTCCTCTGTTGAAAACTTTAGTTATGCTCTAACTTGTATGTATCTTGACTATTGCAGTTGTCATTTATGGCTCTCCTAAATCCTTGGTGTCTACATTCTGAGATTTGAAGAATGCTGTAGCCAGACTCCTTTTCTTTCTTGGACAATGCATTCTACTTGGACAATCCAGCATCATTTTGTTGAATATATATTCTCAATAATTTTGTTGTAGCCTTCATATTTCCCAATTTAGATTAGAGGCTATGACTTTGTTTTAGTAGACAGGCTCTGCTCTGCAGCATTATTTGTGCAAACTGTGCAGCATTACCCACCAAGTGTTCGTTGTGTTAGAAACTAAAGACTAGATTTATGCTGCATGTTTAGAGGTGACACTGTTACCTTCTGGCTTGGTGAACTTTACATTTTTCTGCTTCTTGTGGTCTGCCCTGGCTTCAGTCACTCTTAAATAAGCTGTTCTATGAACATGGGCAAATGTTTCCTTTCTGGGAGCAAAATTTGCCTCATGGACCTCTTTGTTACTGTTCTTGCCTGCACATGACAGATAGTCATCTGCAAGAAAAACTGAAGATCTTCAGAAGTTTCATGCATAGTGCTGTATATATTTATCCAGCACAGGAAAGCATTTTTTCCACCTCTATACAAGCATGTTGACTCCTTTTTGATTTTCTAAATCTGATCAGTGAACTACTGACTCCATATCTAAGTGTGATTTTGTCCCGCTTCTCTTCTTTGCAAATTTTACAAATAATTTTTATATTCCTTTATTCTCAGACATGTTACTGAGTTATAGAGAAAAGAGGTAGAAATTCAGGGTTTAAGGGCAGGAAAGACAGCACAGATCTATATAAAAATAAAGAAGATATTGGTGTAAAAGGAAGAACAAAAAAAAAGATGAAAAGCTTTCTCCATTGCATTTCACCCATATTAAATTTGGCTTAATTGAGGCCAGGAGGGAATGTAGGCTGGGAAAAAGTGTATTGAATGTGCAGGAAAAAAGGAGGAAGAGGCCCAAGATGTAAGAGGTGAGACAAGGAGGTGCTCAGGTGACTCTGGGGGTAGAGTCCATGAGATCTGTGTAGGTAAAGGAGGGCATCTGCAGGCAGAAAGCAGAGGTTTGGGGTGTGCCTGTGCCTGTGCTCTAAATATACCTGTACAATTAGAGGTCTCAGAGGGTTCTGGATGACAGCAGAAAGATGAGCAAGCTTCTAGCACACACCTCTCCATCTCCAACTGCTTCTTTTCGAGTATGGAGTGTATTAAAGACTAGAAAATGATTCTCCATAGAGATTTACTGTGTATTACACAAAAATTGAAATGCTGTAATAGCAACTGCAGCCGACTACCACCTCTAAAGACGTGGTGTAAATCTAACTTTTAGTGCCCAATATAATAAACACTTAGCAATAGCACTGCACAGCATGCACAAACAACCTTACAGAGCACAATCCGTTGACTAAGAGAAATAAACAGCCACTAATCTGCATTAGAAAATATGATGGCTACACAAATTACCTAAAATACTTCTTATACAAAGCAGACCTTTATTAGACGTATAAACCTGCCTCATTACAAGATGTTATCCTGGTCCTGCAGCAACACAAAATGATCCTATCAACCTATATAGCTGTTTGACTTGATATAAAAATGCACACATTCCTATGACTTATATATAGGAATAGTGCATATTTACAGTAATTACCTTAATTTTGCAATTGCCATGAATAATTCTCCTTCCATGGCATTTGAAGGTGCTGTTACTGCTCTCTGCTCTACATATTAGGCATACAGATGACAATGTAGCATTTTTCTTGTTGTATAAGGCAATTACATAGAATTTATGTGTGACTACTGATATGTCCATATAAAATATATTTAATTGTATATAAATTATCTGAGACTAGAAAGAAGAAATAAGAAAAAAGTAAGAACCCTGTATACAATTGTGATCATGCCTTGTATAACACCTAAAATGTATTTTTCTGATTCTCCAGATTTTATGTCATTTTTTTCACTAAAAGAAGCACAAGATATTTTAATTTTTCTGCTTGACAAAAAGCGTATGTTTTGAACATGTACTTTTGCTGAAAATGTATATAAACCCAGATATTCAGATCTCTTTAAGGTGAAAAGTAGAGATAAATAGTGAAAAAGTATTTTCTTTGAAGTCTGATGAATGAAAACAGATCGGATCATTGAATTGTTAAAAAAAAAAAAAAAGTTGGCAGGTATAATCAATCAATATTTTAATCCAGCAATAACAAAAAGAAAATCATGAATAAAATAATGAGGTAAAATAAATAAAAAGTGTTGCAGGGGGAAAATGCTTCAATACTGAGAAGAAATTTGAAATTCCACACCTTGAAGATCAGGAACATCACCAGAGARATATAGAGTGATTCTGCAGAATATGAGAAGAATGACTCTTGTGCTATTTCTAATCCATAATCAGTACAATGAAGTCTTTCTCTTCTTCCAGGTAAGAAGGATTGTTGCATTCTGAGAAGTTCACAAATATTTACCATTATTACAATGATTTAAACCAATACAAGAAATTTGAAAACAGAATAACAAATAGCCAGTTACTGCTTTGAGAATGACATCATTGTAAAACTGTGCAATGCAGCATTAAGATAACATGTTCTTGCATGGTAATACTTGGTGGAAGTGTCTGACAATGCTCAGGTTGGACATTTCTAGCAGCTTAAGTTGGCCTGGGTGGAGCTGAGCAAAATCAATCCATAGAATTGATTCCCTTCTGAAATTTGCCATATTTAAAAAATAAAGTTCCTAAATAAATAAAATAAATACATAAAACAAATTTCCCACTAGGTAGAAGGAACTGGGAATAGGCAGTTGATCAGAGCATCACATAAACGCTATGTCTGCACTAATTAATCAAACGTGCCTGGGACCATTGCCTGCCGTGGAGTCAACTGGTGCAGAATTTGTGCAGAACAGCTGAGCTCAGCCCTTGTGCCCGCRAGACGAGGTGGTCACCTCGAGCCCGTTCACCGGGAATGAACCTGGCCTGTGCTAACTTCCCAAGCGTGTCAAGAAGCTGCCTGAGAGAGCAGCAGTCGGCACACGCCAGCCTTGAGCTGCAGACAATTAAACCAGGCCCATTTCCTGCGTCAGGGAACATTCCCACACACAGTTTAATTAGCTGGCATTGACATAACAAAAGAGGCGATTTGAAAATAATAGTTGCATATGTGTGTGAATGTGTAAGTATGAAAAAATCTCAAGGTCTAACGTTTTTATCATCTTTTTAAATGTATGTGGATAAATCCTGCAGCCATTGCCTTTGAAACTGGTCCTAAAAGGCTCTGAGTGTGGGTGTCCCAGCCTGCTGCCTGGGTCACCCCAGGAGGACGAAGGGCTGCCCGGTGGTGGCAGCAATGGAGCTGCTGGAAAAGATGCAGTTCTTGAAAAGTCTGCCCTGAGCAGATTGAAGTTTCTACCCAAGAAGTAAAAACTACATTTTTTTTTTCAGAAGCTGAAATGCTGGCCAAATCTGGGCAGATTTTCACAGGGCAGAAAAAGTACAACTCAGAAGCAGGAATTTGCCTTTATGTCAAAACATGATATTTTTTCTTTCCAAAAAAGGATTTCTTAATGTTGGTAAAAAGACATTTTTTTAAGCCTTGTTCCCTGAAATAACAAAACATTTGAGCAGCAACATTCAAGATAGGCAGCAGCAGCAATAAACACTGCYCAAGGCAAATATATAGCACAAAAATTTTTGAAAAAATAGTGGTACACTTTTAAAAAATGCTGCAATACGATATATTGGACTGTGAAYCCCACTTAGCATATCAAAGTATTCTCATAGTATAGGCAATTTGGATTTATCAGAGCCAGCCCAGTTGAGCAGAGAAGACTTGCTGTTTCAATACCACATTCGAAATGTTTATATGAATGCTGGAAATCCCAAATAATCAAGCTCCAATTTTCTCTGCAGTTGATTCTCCCATCCCAATGCTATGATGTAGCCTAAAATGATTCAGATGATTGACTAGCAAAATGTGCTAATAACTTTGATGAGCTTCATTTATTTGCATATAATTATTTGTTAATTTCTCTGCAGCAATTAGAGCTATGGCACATTGCTGACATGACTTTTTAAACAAGAATGCATTTAGTGCTGTTCAAACATATTTTGTAATTTCTAGCCRTTGTGATCTGTAAAGGTAGATCGGCTACATGAAAGGTGTTTCTCAAATAYATAGGTAACTCTAGATTTTAAGCAATCGTTGTGGAGGAATGTTGTTGTGAGTGTGTGTATCCAAAATCCAGAAGACATTTCTCTTGAGACTTTATTTCAGTCAAGATAGATCGCTGTTGTCGGGCAGGTAGGAGTTGTTGCCTGGGAAATATGGAACTGACCCAAACTTCTGCACTCAAATAGTCCCAAATAGATTAGAAGAAAGTACTGGCAAAAAATATAATGCTGACCATAGTACCTTCATAAATATATTCCAATTACCAGTTCCACCTACAGCATTTTAGTTGATTTACTAAAGTTAGTAAATTACTTACTCATGCATATTGCATTTTGGTCAGCAAGTTCACTTGTTGAATATCTGAATATCTCTGCCCCCCCCTTTTTTTTTTGAATTATTATCATCATGTTATCATTTTAAAACTATTTGAAGGATTTAAAATGCTGTTTTTTTCTTTGCCTGTTTTAAATTACGTATATCCTATGTATTATTGTGTGTTAACACCTAACATTTTTTTTTTTCCAGAGTTGCTCTGGATATTAAAGCATTTCCTTATCTCTCATTAGCATCAGGTTAGAATAAAATGTAGGAGCAGGTATTGTGATCATGTGCCTGTGAGACAGAAAGATAAAGTCAAGGATAAAAACCCTTTACATTCTGAAAATCATGACTGGACAAATATAAACTTTCTTGAATGCTTTATCGGCCACCTGCCAATTTTAAATAGAAGACTAGCAAACAAGTGAAGGAACCAATCAAAGTCAGCATTAATGCTGCTGCCTAAACAGTTTAGCTGTCTTTGGTTCATTTCTTCCACAACAGCTGCTGACTGTGCCGATGGATAAGCTGGACAGGGATGAAGGTCATCAAACAAGAAGTATCTTAATAATTAAGGGCTCAATATGTCTTACAAATTCACCTGCATCTGCTGACAAACAGCTGTGAATCAGTGATATCGTGTAGAATAAATTGAGGAACCTTCAAGGCTCTGCTATCAATCTAAATATGGAAGTTGAGATGCAGAAAGAGGGTGAAACTTTTAATTACTCTCCCATACTTGCAGTATAATCAGACCTGTCTACAAGGACGAGCTGCACTAAATCAATTGAAGTGTGATATAACCTTGCACTCCATGATAACATTAAACTAGAACTAAAAAAAGCCTTGTCATTGTTATGAGCAGGAGTGGTATTTTTAAGGCAGAGAATCAGCAGGCTGTTCAGAACAGGGCCCTCAACACTTAATTAACAAAAATACATTATAAAACAGTTGTTTAGATTTGCGCATACCTAACAGCTGATCCTGCCAAAACCAGCAAATTCTTCCTCCGTTGTCCTGAGAATTGTTTGCTATTTGAGCTCTTCTTTCCAGCATACTTACCCATGGGTGCAATGTTAAGTACTTGTTTTAATGCAAATTATGATTTATTAAGTAATGAAGTGATGCATTTTACACTTTCTATATTGACATATCTTAAAGCCTGAAAAAAGACTAATCCTGGAATAGAAATTATGTTTTTCCTTTGTGAGGCAACTATTCATGACAATCTAGATGAAAACCTATGTATAATATCAGCAGTCACTTAAATGCTATGTTTGGACAGATAGCAAAATTTTGTTGGATATGTATTTAAATCTCAGTGGAGCTTTTCTGAATGTCAGTAGGTGGCAGCTTAAGAAGTAACCTTTTAGTCAAAGATTCTTGTGCTTTTTAATTGTGAGGAAGCAAAACAGCACCTTTTAAAGCTTTTAAGGCTTTTTCTTCCAGATGAATCAGGGAAATGCAAGGATACACCCAAAAAAAAAAAAAAAAAAAAAAAAAAGATCTTAGCTGTCTCAATTTGTAACACTTTGGTTAAAAAAATGAGTAAAGTTTCTGTGTCAGCTCTTGTTTCATCAAGACATGCTTATTCTGCCCTCAACTGTTATTCCAAATTCAGGCACGTTCCTATATTACCTTCCCAATAAATATCTGAAATATTAGMAGCTTCAATAGATAATATCTTAACTTCCAAACTTTGCTTGGGAAATACTAAAATAAATAAAAATAAAAGATTTCAACTATCAAGATTGAAAATGTGCCTTTTTCTTTTTATTCAAGAACTGGAAGAGACATCAACCTCCTGCAACCCCTCACAGGAGACTGCAGGAAGTATCTGAAGTGTCTCCTGTCCTAAGCCAGAGCAAACCCAGCAGCAAACAGGATGCTTACACCCTTGTTTAATCAGACAGCTTATAAGTTCACCAACCTGCTGCTCTCTCCCGGGCACCTGTTTTTTGTCCATCCTTGTTTTGGTAGCCTTCCACTGTTGACATGGCAATCGTCTTGACAAACTATGGAGAATAACTTGTATTTCATCATTGCCAGGAGTTATTCAATATGTGCTTGGGTTGATTTGTAATATTGAATCCTAGATTATTCACTTTGGGTTCTAGAGAGARGAGAGAGTTTAATTTGCCAAGGACACTGAGGAGAAATGATCATTGCAGCAAAGAGTGCTGCTCTRACCTGCTCTGTGTCTACCAGGAGGAAGGCAAAGGCAAAATGCATTAGAGGAATTCTCATCTGCTTTGCAGTTTGCGTAATCACTTGCACCTGTGCAAAGCAAGGGTCCAAGCCCCTATTTTCCTTCTGCTCTGCCTGAGTGTGTGTTATTGCATAAAATGCAAGAGGGAGCATTTGGCCTAATGACTGTGTTTCTGCTGAAAACAAAATCTGTCAAGTAAAGACAAAATGCTGTACTGAAAAACCTTCACGTTTTCTGCATCTGTTTATTATGAAGTATCTCTCATAAAGAAGGCAAACTTCATACAACTGCATAAATGAGAAAGCTACATGTTTTTGYTTTTACGTCCAATACATTCTGTACTCATAAAAATATTCTGTTAGCAAAATATGAACACAAATATGATCATTTTTCTCACTCCTATTTTGTCTTATCACCATTTGTCATTCTCCAAACAATTGCAACACAATAACACAGTCCCCTATGCTTCCTTCTATTGAACAGGAGGGTATTAGAGGAGGTCGACCGTCTCCTTGACTTTTTGTCAGCACAATAATAACATCAGAATTATGAAAATGTCTAAACTCCATCAAATGTTCATTAGCATTCTGAGGAGTCACTTCAATTAAAGAAAACTCTTATTTTGTCTGCCTCACTGGAGAAATACAGACTAAAACTAGAATATAAATGTGACTATATTTTATGATGATTTAAGGTGACAATTTTCCTRTTTGCAAATGGTCCAGGAAAGGGTCACAGTTTAACATCAATTCATAAAGTGCAAGTTCAAAAACATGTCATAAYAATTTGCAGGATGTTTTTCAATTATCTGGCAAAGGACATAGAGGTTTTYTGCGGGTTTTTTTTTTTTYAWTTGTATATATGACTATATGTGCTGCCAGTTCTGAACCACTAGTTGTCAGAATTCTTAAATTTCTATTTGAATGTTCTCTAAAATAATAGCAAGAAACTCCAGCAAAAWTTCCCTACATTTTGAAGCCTCTTCAGCTGGGTTCTCTCTTCCCATTGATGGGACAAATATGCCAAACATTTTCAGCTCGATCTCAGATAAAACTAAGCAAAGTCAAGCCCTTAAGGCTCTGATTTTCAGAGTGCTTAGCACTCGTAACTGTAGCTGAGGTTGATTGAAACTGCTGGAGCACTGTGTCTTTGAAAATCTAAAACAATGTCTGGGGAGAATGAGGCTTGGGTCTTAGAGGCTATCTGAAGAATGAGGTGGGATAATTTAGCACATAACCTAGAGCTGGTAATCAGTCTAGTCTGTTCTGCTGTTGTAATTTGTCTGATTACATCTTAATGTACTATGTAATATCCTATGGGGTTAGGCTTGTCAACGAGCTCTAGATAKCCAGAATATAAATACAAAGATACTGCCTGCCCTGAGGGATTTTCTAGGAGACAGGGTAGATATAAGGAAGGAACACTTTGTCTGTTTAGGTACAGATGGAGCTACCAGGCTGGTCACCCTCCTTGCTTGTGGTGAGTGAGCCAGAACTGAATAAACTGGAGGCTCCTTTTCTGGTTATACTGGACACCTACCGGTCTCTACTCCCCACTCAGGTGAGTGCCCTTTCTATCACACACAATGCATAAAACAACAAAASCAAAAGGAAGCCAGGGATGCTTGCAAATCTTAATTACCTTCCACTGGAAGGCTTTTGGAAAATAAGTTGTACTGATTTTCCTAAGGTTAATTCTTTTCCTTTCTGTTCATTTTAAACTTCTTCAGGTTGCTCTATCCTTATCAGTTCAAAGGACGGAAATACGGAGCTTTTCATGAGTTTCAATTTCATCCAGTCTACCTAACAACAAGGTAGACTTGAAACTCTGTCTTTTCAAAGAGTTGGGCACTTTCTTCAGCTCAAGACTACCGAACCTGGTGGCCAAGTATATGTCTCAGTTCTGCCTCAGTTCTGATCTCAGTTACTATGAGATCAGTATAAGATCTCAGGCCTTAGGTTGGCCTTATCTTTGTCACTGATGTGCCCATTTACAGCCCACTTGATTGTTCCTCCCACTTAGGACTTCAAATAAGGAGCTGGACTCCCTGATATCRTTGTCACTAAATATTGAATATTTCCAAAGTCAATGCAAATTCCATAACTTTGATTGAACCAAAGCAAGGTTCAAATTCWGACCTCTGTAACTGAGACTGTAGTTACTGCAAACTTACCCAATAAGACTTAAACTACCACATAGGTAGATAAAACTAAGTATTCGAAAACAGAGTGAACGAAAGGTACTTATTTGTGGTCTCTATATACTCACATTTTTGTAGACCTTTCTTTTACCCTCATAGAATTGTAGAATCATAGAATGCTTARGGTTGGAAGGGACCTCAGAGGTCATTGAGTCCAACCCCCCTGCACACGCAGGGTCACCTAGAGCACGTGGCACAGGGCTGCATCCAAGCGGGTTTTAAAGATCTCCAAAGAAGGAGACTCCACAACCTCTCTGGGCAGCCTGTTCCAGGGCTCTGTCACCCTCACTGTCAAGAAGTGTTTTCTCAAGTTCCTGTGGAACTTTTGCTGCCTCAGCTTGTGGCCATTTCCTCTAGTCCTATCGCTGGCCACCACTGAAAAGAGGCCACCCCCCTCCTCCTCACTGCCTCCCTTGAGGTATTTATAGACACTGATCAGGTCCCCCCTCAGCCTYCTCTTCTTCAGGCTGAACAGGCCCAGCTTGTTTATTTTCATCCAGTCATTTATTTTCAGACTGAAAAATCCTAATCTATTTAATTATTTGTAATGCAGAAGCCATTGTCCTCTTGAGCTTCCATCTCTGAATCCATCTCTTCCAGACCTGCTGTGTGCTTTTGAGATGGGTGGACCAGAACAGCCCTCAGTATCAAGATGTAGGTGCACCACATTTATGCAGGGACCTGGCACTATTCTCACTTTCTCTTCTCTATATCTTTCCTAATGACTCCTAAAATTCCATTTGCCTTTTTTTTATTACTCCTAAGCATTGAGATGACATTTTCATGGACTGTCTATTAGCTTTCCAAAATCATATTCCTGAATTGTAATGATAATTCAAAGACTGTCACTGTGTATGTAAAGTTAGGGTTTTTTTCTCCCTTGTGCACTACTTTACATTTATCTTATTTAAATTTCACCTGCCATGTAATCATCCAGTCAGTCTGTATCTCGCAGTTTCTGTTTTTATTATTATAATGCTATAAATTTTTATCAACAGAAAAATTTGTCATCTCCCTATTCTCATAGCTTTCCAGAATATTTAGTTTCTTTATATAGAAAATATATCACATACCCCAGTAAGACTGTACTGATGCCTTCCCTGCATTGAGAAAGTTGGCAGTTTATTCTTATCTTTCATTTCCTAAATCTTAACTGTTTATTCATCCCCTGTGGTAGCACAAGTTTTTGAAGAGCTTTTGGTGAAGAATATTGCTAAATGCCTTTCAGGAATCCCAGTAGACTAAATCACAATCAATGTGTGCAGAATGGGATGGAAATTGCTCATTCGCTATCTCTTGCTGTACATGAATTAGGGGACATTGAATGACAATACTAGAAGGCATATTTAGAACAAAAAAGCAAGATTATTCATGCAATGTCTATATATAATATGGATACAAAAAGGTTTTGTGGATTCAAGGGACAAGCTGAGCAAGTTCACAGATGACAAATACATTGAGAAATTGTGTCTGACTGAGGAGTTCTAAAATTAAAAATGATCAGAGGTCCCAAGCGTGTTCAGCAAGAGCATCATATACATTAGGAATGATCTTCCTCTCTTCTCTAGCCATGTACTTTTGGAGGCAGGACACTGTGTTAGACAAGGACACTGTGTTAGACAAGCCCTTAACAAAACCAGTACGTCTCTTCTTTTGCACCCATGCCTTGAAGGCCTTCAAAGAACTCATTTCATTTGTGAGGCAACTTGACGTTACAAAAGACACTTCTCCGAGGCACTCCACTGATCCCAGAATCCACTATGTTCTTTAGTTTCTTCCTGTTCTTCTGATACAGGTGCCAAAGTTTTTAGACTGTAGCTCTTCAAATCCACTCTGTAGCTTAAAGAAAAAAATGTTATAACGTTTGCCACTTCTTGCAGTGATACAGAAGCTCTAAAAGCTTTGCAGCTTCCTTTTGTAGGCCAGCTTTTAAAACATCTGGGCTTGGCTATTTGTTACCTTAATTTTGACAATCTCTTATATAGGTTCTTCTAATGAACTCATTTTGAAGCAACTCTTCTGTTATATCCCCAGAAAAGATGGGTTCTCGCCTGAAATTTCCTAGAAATTCTTCAAGGCTGCAGAAAAAAATATAAATTTTTCCTGCTTTACTTTTTCTTCTCTGAAAGGTCCTTTTGTACTTTGTACAAAAGTAGAAATTCAGTAGAATTAATACTGGACTATTACAAGAAACATATTTTTGTATTTGTAACTTTGCTAGTCTGCTTAACTTTTGTTGCTGAGAATTTGTGAGTTAAAATAATTTCTTTTGTCTTTTTATGTCTTGTGACTTGTTCTTATTGGCATGTTTTTGTCTACTGATGTCAGTAATATTGTAATTGTTATGTAGCTTTGTACTTGTTGATAGAGACTTTTTATCTTAGCACTTTCTGCTTTACTTAAAGTGTTCTTATTTCTCTATGTCTTTCTGTTTGCTTCTTTCTTCTTGTTCATAATATAACTCAATATTCCAGCATTTCTGTTCATTTTTGGTTAGTCATGGTCATTCAAGTTTTATCAAACTTGATCTTCTTGTTGAAGCATATAGCCTTCCCTACTACTCCTATCTTTTGAAGGGTTTCTCTGGATGCAGAAACTGAGAGTGGATTATGTTGATAATAAAATACAGGCCTTTACATTTCAGATGGTTAGTCCAGAGAACTTCATAGTGCCCCATACCCATGGCCTGTCTCATGAGCCTGTCCATGATTGACCAAAAAGACCATGGCAATGTGTAGGAGCTTGCTACTTGTCACTCTGCTCATACTCTTTCTCTTCTCATCATCTTTCTGGATTTCTTTTTTTTTTTTTTTTCGTTGTCTTAGAACATTTGCTTTGACTCTAGAAGCTTATTATTTCTACTTATCTTTTGAGATCACTATCTTTCATAAAGTATGTCTATTAAGACTATTAAGTTTTCTCAAGTTTATGAAAATTAATAATAACCGATACTTTGTTCTTCTAGGATTCTTCATGACCTTTTTTTTTGATGAACACATGCTTTTGCTTTCTGAAACCTTCTTTTCTTAAGCTACTTGTCTGCATCTGCTTTCATTCACCATAATTTCACCTGCATTAACATTTTTTGGCACTGAAACAAATAATACTCTATTTCTTATCTTTCAGATTGTCATTCTTTTGGCAGTTTGTCAGTAAAACCTTTTTTTGATATTGGCACAAGCAAGGGACCTAGCCTGCTGGAAATTTCTAAAATCTTTCCATGATTCTTCATTTTTGGTGCCTAAGTATATTTAAGACTTAGCCTCTACTTTTTAGAGTTATTTTGACTCATCTGCTCCCATCTAGATTTCAAGTTTCTTGAGTTAAGAAGTTTCTGAAAGTAAATTTGGATAAATTGAAGAATGTGCTTTTAAATTGGCATAGCACTACTGCAAGGACAACAGCTGTACTGAATGGAGACTAAATTTACTGCAATTACTCTTCCCTTTCTACTACCCTTCGATGTTACAAACATAGTACAAAGGACCTGTGTGTCTGTAAGATGACTGTGGAGGAATTGCTGCCACAAGGTAGTGTGTAATGTATTTTAAACATCATTTTGTATCATCTGATAATCTCTCATGATAGYCTCTTAGAGATAAGCAAATTTGTTCTTTTGCCTTTGTATCTCTGGCCACGAGAAGTACTTTTGTGTTGCTCACTTGGTAAGCCAACTATGCCTAGCAAGTAAAGAAAACCCTTTGGATGAACTATGTTTAGTGCTTATTCATGGAGTGTGGATTCAAAACCAAATGAAACTGGTATAAAATGTATTTGACACCTCTGTGAGGCAGCTAGATTTTCAAGGTCGATTGCTTGTCTGAAGCATTAGCTGTACTGCTGATCCCTGCCTTTCACAGAGATGTAGCAGGCTTTCATCCTGCTTTGCTGGTTAACCCCTTCCCCTTGCCAGCCTGTTCTTGGTGCATGGGCTTCAGGACTGTTCCTCTCRGTTTGGAGATGTCTCCTCCCTCAGAGCTGCTATTTCCTCGTAATCACTTCTGACAGCAGAAAGCTGGTTGTGGCTCCCTCCAGAGTTGCCCATGCTGCTCTGTTCATCTGCCATGGAGAATCACATGCTGCAGTTTTCAGATGATTAATGTTAACTAATTCCTACAGCATAATCATTCTTGCACTGGGGATGAGCTTTCATTTTATCATTTTGTTCTTCAGGATGTGCAATGGCCCCAGAAAGACCAGGGTACTGCTAACCTGGGTTCTGTGAAAATGTTAAATGGGAAGCAGCTCCTCAGTGTGCAGTTTATAGTCTAGAACCCATCCACAGAGTAAAAGCAAAGGGACTTTATTGAATGTTATATCTGTAAAAAAAAAACAGTAAACTCCTGGCCTTGCTCTTGCTGGCTGAGCTCCTGCCAACTTCTGCAGTGCCCACTTTTCACCAGGAGCCTTTGGGGGGCAAACATTTGTATTCTGTTCACGCTGACCTAGTTCAGGTTGAAATTCTCTCTAGAAGTGTTCGCTAAGCCGTAGGGCTTCTCTGCAACCTTAATGTATTTAGCCAATGCAAGCTGACAAGGGCATGACATCATTAGCCAAGTTTCACATCCCACTGACCTTGCCATCATGACTTAATCTGCCCAGATCTGTCATCTCTAATGGTTTTGTTTGAAAGTCCTTCACTGCACTTGTTGTGTATCCTCCTCAATGACAAGGAGTGAGAAAGCTCAGCTTCTGTTAAAGAAACATATATACAGATGTATCGCCTACAATATGTGAGTTCTAACTAAGTTTAATGGTGCTTCAGGACGTTTTCTGGAGTAGTGTCATGGCACCTCTACTTTCCCCTGTTTTCTGATTACTGAGTTGCAGATTTTTAAAGCCTGGTAGATGAATCGTGGAACAGGACACATTGTCTTTTGTGAAAACATGGCATTTGTACTTAGAGAGTATTTAATCATATTTTTCATATCTATCTTGTTGTCTTTCAAACTCAACATCATTATACAGGCACCATTACCCTGATACTTAATCTAGAGAGAGATAAGCAACAGTTCACACTGGCATTTCACACTGACCTTCACCCCTTCAGCCTCTCCATGCCAGAAGACGGAGCCATATGAAGAAGATGGCGTGGCACATCTCCTATAGAAAGCTATGATTTTGTGTGAAGCACACCATACGCCCAAGTACCTCACCTTACACTAAAAAAGAACAGCAAAGAGTAGCACAAATTCCAGAGCATRCCATGTGCTTTTTTCTATACGATATAAAAAAATAAAGAAATGTGAAAAGACAAGGATCAACACCGCATAAGGACTTGGGCAGTGGGAAAAAAGAGGGGGCAAACTGAACGATATTCCACATGTCCCTACCTTAAATGTTTTTTTTGTGTTTCCAAGGTACCTCCATGAGCCCTACTCAACAAAGCTCTGTCAAGATAAGTAGAATCAGCATTTTCATGCAGAAGAAAAGGGTAGTATGAGCTTTACAGCTGTCTTGATGAACTGCTTAAGTAGCTTTCACTAACAATTTGTCTATGTGGGAAAGTTTGTGGAATAAATTTAGGGGGCGAATATGAAGTGTAACATCCAGCCTGTAGTCACTCCCAAAGTGGATTTAGCTAAACTCACGAAGAYGCTTTCAGTATGGATTAAGAATGTCCACATGAAGAGTTAGTATGCCATAACTGTTCCAGGCTTTTTCCCCAGGTAGACAAGCCTAAACATCTGATAAATAAGCCTATTATTTTTTTCTCTTAACCAATTAAGTACTTATTTTAGAAGGATAAAACGAATTATCATATAACTGTTTCTCTGCAGTATATCTTATTTAGTACATTATCGTTTACACAATGGAAAGAAGTATATTAGTGTTTTGTATGTGCGAGCATACAGATGTCTTTTGACTGTATTATATTTTGGGTAAAGATTATAATATATTGTTGTTTTGCAACACTTCACATGTATTTCACAAAATAAATCACATAATGGGCTGTCATAATAGTCCTAGTAGTATGACAGGAGAAAAGAATTGGTAGAGCTACACTTCAGTGCACAGTGAAATAGCTAACAATTTGTTAAATATTCCATGAGTGGATTAAATAGGCATATGATCAGCTATGTGGCTGCCAAGACACAGCAGGAACCAATTAGAATTCACCAAAAATAATTTAGATGAAAACTGATGAATCTATCAAGACCTAATTAAATTTATGGAAAAGAGCAAACATCTTCCTGGCAGATTATATAACCAACAAGTTTCTCTGTAAACAGTGTACAAGGGATGGCCACTGAAAGTAGAGCTATAATGTTTTATCTTGTTTTCAGAGTCATTTTTTTAACTTCTAATATTCCTCCTATATTAGTTTCAGGTAAACCACTTCCATAAATTTATTTAGTCAATTTTAGATGAAATAGCATAGAGTCATCCTGCAAATTGCAACTATTGCTGATTACTTCATGGACAGTCTTGCATTAAACATAAGAGTTTGAGGAGGGAACATTCAGATAGAGAAGAAAAATGCCATAGATAATTCTTTCAGGATCTCTTTTTGTATCATGAACTATATAAGCTAGCTAATATAACTGTTGCAAATAGAGTTATTTAATCCTGATCCGTATTTTCTTGCTTCATTCGCGGGGGGATGCTTTTATTGAAATACTGGGTATTAAGCAGTATAAACAGGGAAGCAAGCCCATGGGAGTACAAGCACTGATGTGAGATATCACTGACAAAACCCATGAGGCAAAAAGGCAAGCTAAGTCAGAATTTTCAGCAGCAGTAAATAGACATACCATGTGAAGCACAAAAAGGCAGAGGCCTGCTTGGTTATCCTTACCGAAACCCTGCAAGGAATTTTGCTGAGAACAGGGCTCTTGATTATCCTACGCTAGCAATGTCAGGATAAATATTTCTAAAATGTACCTTACACTCCAGTTGTTTCTCATATTCCTGCACTGTTCATTCTCCCATGAAACTGTTCTACATCATGASCTATAACCTGATTTTATTTTAACAGAAGGTCACAATTTGTCCGGTGCACCAATGCTTTTGGGCAGTATGTGTTTTGTATGATTAATCAGTACAACAAAAATACAGCTAATTATTACTTCAGACATGARTTTTCCCCATACTATGAAGCATTCGACAGCCAAGACAGAAGAGATTGTATGTACTTGTCCTTTATGTCTGTGCTCCTTTCTGGCAAACAGCCCACCTGAGGAAGTGTTAGGCCAAATTCTGATTATTGAACAAAATGTTCACAGTGACTTTCCTTTTCCTTTTTGTCCAGAAGAGCAGACAAGCAAAAAACCCAAATCCTTCAAATACAAGTAAAGTTCTTCCAACAGGAAGAGTATGATTATTCACAGATTAGATTAAAAAAATCGAAGAGTGCGTATTCTGTCATCAAGAACAGGAGAAGCAGTGCAGGTGGCCTTCAGAATAGACATAGGGGCACTTTGTCACCTGGAGCCAGGTACCTGCTGTTGGGAGTTTCTGTGGTGATCTCAAGGAGAAGAAGATTTTTATGATGTAGGGGTTTGTCTTTGGGCCTGTCTGGGCCGGGCTTTGCTGCACACTGCACTTCTACCCAAGGTGGGTCTGGCCTTGCCCAGGACCTTTCTTCCATCAAATCCACAAGCAAACTCACAGGAAAGCCCCAAGTCCACCATAARTGACCATCTAGCATTTGGGGCTTTCTGCCCCGCTGTTTTGCTCTTTTCACCCCCCATACCCTTCTTGCCATTGCCCAGTCCCCCTCCCAGCCATAGGGGATATCCTCCTGCTCATGACTCTTCTCCTCTAAATGCTCTGGTTTTGGGCTGCAAAAATGSTGTTCTGGTTCATAAGATGACGCTCTAAAACAGTTGCCCTGTGTTCCTGAATGGCCRTTGGGTGTGTTTCCCATGGAAACTGCACAGCAGATGCAGAGAGCACACTTAGCAGCAGCATTTTTCTCTGAAACAGTGAATTAGGTAAAAATCTGGTGTGATTATTTTATGGCCCATAACTAAGCACTAATAAAGTCATATCCTTTGCTGTATTTTGTGTTCCAGAATACACAAAAAAGAAACTTCAAACATTTTCATTATCACAGGTCAACAGGTCCTTAAAATATTTTTTCCTGTGAATTTGAGTCATGAGCTTCTAGGATACTTCTAGCAATATGTCCTTTTCAAAGCCAAGGATTAAATCCCATGCTTTGCTACTAAGGAGTTCAGCATGAGAGGAATGCAAGAGAACATGTCTTTAGATCTCTTGGAAAAATGTATCTTCTTTTTCTGCCAGAGCTGATGCTGGAAGGTGAATAAGGTTTGCAGGAGAAACTGAAATCTGCACTTGCTTTGTGGTAAATCTCCTGTCAATTACTGCCAATATGTTTTACATTTATCTCCAGCCAAAATACTAGCTTTTTGGTAGTTCTTGAAGATTTTGTAGTTTATCATGTTAACATATGCCAACTGTTTTTCATGTGCACAGAGTAGATCTTAAAGCAACAACACTGAATGTTAATAATATTCCATGATGCTTATGTAAAAAAAAAAAAAAAAATTTTGTATCTACTTACAAAAATAAGCAGAAGCAGCTCAATACGCATGAGTCAATGTAGTAAGTGTCACAAAGTCTCCTTGACAGAGGCAATGCATTGTAGGGTATACAAATGCATTATAGGGCATCTTTAACTGAGACTGAGACTTATGGATTTTTTTTAAATCACTGGATATACTACTGATATGGAGTTTTATTCCTGCTCAGTAACATAAGTAAGGCTATAATTATGGACTTCACTGGAAGCAGGCTCAGACTAATTATTTGCTGATAGATTTCCATCTGGAATGCATTTTGAACTTAATTTTCAGAGGTACTAAGCACCCTCCCATAATCCATTGACTTCAAATTACGCTTTGGATGCTTGGCACTTCACAAAATGAGGCTTCATTATCTGCATATTTTGTCAGATTCAAAAGCCACATAGGAAGTAATGGACAAAGCTAATAGAATCTGCAAATAAATTTGAAACATTGAACTAGCACATCTCCTGGCCCTCATGGAGAGGTCCCTTCTCCAACCAGCCCTATCCATTTTTCCAGCTTCTCTGATGACAGGCTGCCTGGCATATGTTGCTCTGCACAGCAGCAGCCTTCAGCTGAGACAATTTCTGTCACCAAAATACATTCAGTGCTTGAAACTAAGCCATTATTAATAAACAATAGCACATCTCAGGTGTGGTATTCATCTTAGAAGTATTTTGTATAAATATTTTTACTCTTTGTGCGATATATTCTCAAGATATTAGTATTTTTATATGGATGGAAGGAAAAAAAAAAAACCTCTGAATTTCTCTCTGTGAATTCAAATACAAAAATGACCAGTGCAGACACTGTGTAAAATTGGATAATCTGATTACAGAAAAAGCTTGATGGCTAAAGGAGTTGGCACTGGCATTCAGCTTTTACATAATTGGCTCAAATTCATTCCAAATCAGTAGTACCAGTGTGGCCTAACTGACTGAAAGTTGCTTTACAAAACATGTGAAATAAACTGCTCATTTGTTGTGCTAGGGACTCCACACATATCATGCTGGCTGTATCATAAAAGAATAGTCAGKATTTAAACCAAAAATAGTGAAATAAATGGGCTCTCAAGTACTTAGGAAAGTTTAGTAGATTTAGTTTCAATTGATGTTTGGCCTCACTACCCTAACATACRAGAATTCAGATACATTTGCAGATAGAAATTAACATGTGATTTTTGTTAATTTATAACAAAATAAAATTATGTTCCAGAAAAGAAATGTGCATCTCTAGGTTAAAATGTGTATTCCTTATTTTTTGTGTCAAATACACAAGTTACATTCCAAGCATCTCCAAAGATTGCTGAATATTCTCCTCAAGTAATAACTGGAGAAACAAACAAACAAAAATATAGGAACTATAAATTCTGTATTTGATCTATCAATATAACAAAATGGAAAGCTGAAAAAACATAAAGTTTAGAGGAAAACCTTGTCTTTTTCCTGGTTGTTTTACTTGTTAATCAACAAGAGAGAAAAAAATCAAGCCCATGCTATAATAAGAAAAATTAATCAGACAAAACTTTAGATTTCTTTGGTTTGTCTAGTTAACTAGACAAATCTTTAGTAAACCTGGACCCTTTCTAGATCTTATTATTGTTCTACTCGTATTCTAGGGACAAAGGAAGTAAAATCCTTTGAGTACTGAATAGTGAGCTATAGGTCTTCGAGCAATCAGCGTTCTTGTGATTGCTGGGAAATCTCACACCAGAGCCAGGAAAATCTAGCGGAAACACTGCTCTGCAGAAAGGACTCGGGCTCAGGACTTCTCTTGATTAGAGCTTCAGGATCCAGGCTTTTATACCAGAGGATCTAAGGTTGTTGGGATATCTATTAGCCATAGACCAGTTTAATTTTAATGGAAGCAACTACCTCTAAGTAGTCATTCTTTCCTGTCTCTTGCCTAACTCATCTCCTTAACAAAAAGCTGTCTGTGTCCATGTAAGTTCCTGCTGAGTAATTACTCTTATGTATGTTTACTGATAATACGAGTAATATGATTTGGACTGACTGTGTTTGAAGCATGTGTTCATCTTAGTGGCAATTCTGCTCAGACTACGTACTGTATGATGCACAAGATTTCGATCACATAGGTCTTTGCTTTTTTTGTATATGAACATCATTTCTTATTACATAATGTTTTTATTTTCTTCCTTTTATCAGTAAAATAAATAATTTTAGGGAAAACTCTCTGTGGTAGCATCCAAGTCATCTAGTAAGCAGTGACTGATGCAGGAGTGCTACCCTGCACCCAGCAGACACAGTCATGGGGATGCCTTTGCTCTTCACTWTATACACACTGCATATTCTCTGCATCAAGCTTTTCAGGTCCTTGGGCATAACCACATAGTTCAGCCTGTCCATCATCTTAACGTTAACTAGGAAATTTAGAAAACATTTTATCATATCTCACCTTTTATATTTTGTTTAGACTCAAATTTGCTTTTTTTCTTCCTTAGAAACCAACCAGTTGGTACCTAAAAATGAAAACTGATAAAGTCAGCTCCTGTAACAGGTGTGTGAAAGTGAGTATCACGTTCTCAGATTGAAAAGGGTGTTTGACTGGACAGCACCATTTAAAAAACAATCAAATAATCTTCCCTTTGTAATAAAATATTAATTTAATATTTTGCATTAGCTGTTCTTATTTCCCTGTGTACAGCATTCTTTCATTCAATTCTGGCATATTCTAATAACTCTATAGACTTAAAAAGAAAAACATGCTTCTAAAAACTTGCTAATGGAATATTAAAATTACGAGCCAGTCATCTTCAAACCACTAAGTTATAGCACTTTCCTGTTTACTAAAACATTGTTTACTTTTTCAGATGGCTCTATCTTCCTCATACATTTTCTATCTTAGACTGCTCTTCTATATAAATAAATAAATAAAATGGTCTGATGTGGCCAAAGCTGAGAGTGCATTAGGTGCCTCTGGGAAGCCTGAACAAACACCAGCACTCAGATACATCACTTAGCAGTAAGTTAAAACATAGGGTTAAAAAAATGACCTGGTTAAAAACATTCTTTCAGGAGGAAATTTGATAGAAGAGCTACCAAGATAAGTAGTCACATGTTAGGTAACTCTGGCACACTTTTAATATTTATTGTAGAGCTGAGGAAAGCAAGATCTGCCTTTTTTGCAGTGTTCTCCATAACCATGTTTTATACTGAGCTTAGCTGTTGTTCGTATGGGTTACAAGCCTATAAACAACAACCATGCAAAGCAAACCTACGTCTACATGCACTTTCCTTTCCTGCTGGCATCTTGCCTACGCTGCAGAACAGTTCTTGGTCCAGTGCTGCTGCAAAGCGATGGCTGGCACCGTCTCAGCAGCAGGCAACAAGAGCGCGTGCCAGTGACTGCTAGTGAAGACAAGGATACACCRTTTGTCCCCAAGAAGACCAACAAGCAGGACCTTCTGGTCTTTTACAAAATGCTTTGGTTGCTCACTCAAAAAAAAATCCGATTTTCTTACTCTTCGCTCAGTTATGTGTTATGAACTGCTCCTAAAGTGAGCAGCTGGATGGTTGCCTTCCGAGGGGAGCAGCCTATTTGAGATATCTGGTCAATTTATTTCCAGTTCAGTCTGAAAAGGAATCATTGAGTTATTGCTTGTCTCTGTTTTACTGAAATGTTTGACTTTCTTCACTTTTGACACAATTCCAGTGGACATAGTCTGGTAGAGAGTTCAAACCGAGAATCGCTTTTTTCAGTAAGCTTTTATTTTSTTATAAATGCATCAGTATTTTTTACTTAAAACTACATGATTCCAAGGTCATCATGTCCTTGCAGCATCAGAAGTTTGGTCTTCTCCAGCACTGCATAGAAAACACACAACTAAATTAAGGTAAAAAGTGAGTGAAACTGAACTGCTAGGACAGGCAGGGAATGACTCACAGTGTGTCCCACTGCGGGGACACATTGAGCAGAGGGTTAGTTCTCTTATAGCTCAAACCTAAACACAGGGACATTTGGGAAGGCAAAAAGAAGCCTTCAGTTCACTGAGGGATTAAAATAAGCCATTTGGGGTTGAAACGAAACATGTAATTTGGTGCTTTTTCCAGAATAAAAGTTTTTTTTAAAAGGCAAATTCAGGATTAAATTCACAAGGGGGAGCCAGGACCCTGTTGCAAGCACCTTAGTCAGCGTTTGCAGTGATAACAGAGCTAGGGCTGGAGATGCTTTCCCAGCCCTCCAGGCTGGACTCCACCTGAGTCCACTCAGCTGCCACTGGGAATATACCCCCCTTTCCACAGATAAAAAAGCAAACAAGTGAACAACAACAGCAGCAGCAGCAACAACAACAACAAMAATCAGATTTGGGCATTCACAAAACTTGACTCTGTGTTTCCCACACTAGGGACTCCAGGTTCATTATTGCTTGTTGGCACAAGGTAGATGAGATTGACTGGAAAGCCCAAATACCGCATAGCACAAGGAGAGCCAGCAAGTGGTTGTCACCCTTAGGTGACAAGGGTCTATTTGTCACCCTTGTCTTGGGTGAGGGCACGATTTTGGGTGCATGGCCTCTACACAAGTTGTACACAACCTTGCCTCCTACACAGCTGATTTTCCTAGAATACCCAAATCCACACTCTCTCTTATTAATGAGAAGTAGAGAAAAATTTGAATCCGTTTCTTTGTTTCCTAAAGAAAGCTGCCATTAAACCACAACAGGGTAACAGAGCTCAGTTTCCCGACATTTGAAACAATTCAGAACTTTATTGAAGTGTTTTAATACAGTACTTTAATAAGCGCTTTGATAAAACAAACAAAAACTTTCTTTTTGATGCTCTATATGTCACTATTAAAATACCACTAAGTTTCACTGTCCAGATAGAGCATAATAAAACAAAGAGAACAAAAACCCCAGGAAAATAGAATGTTTTAAGAATTATTAATCCAATGTACTTATGGAAAGATCATATTCTTAAAATGGTGACATTATTGCCTTATATTCATCACCCAACCATATTAATTCAACATTATGCCCCTGACTGCACTGCTACATTCTATTAAAAAAAACAGTGATGTTCATCAATTGCTCATCAACAGACAAGTAATTTGTATTTATTCTTTAATTTTTAGTAAAACTTTTCTTTTTCTGCTGTTAGATGTTTTAGTGAGGACTGTATTCTCCAAGAGGGGGAAGAAGTTTCCAGGATGACATAGGGCTTTTGCATTATTCCTTTCTTTTTAAACGCAGGAAATTCTGAAGGGCAGCCTTTCTGCAGAGCTCCCTACTCCGAGACCTGGATTAAATCCAGTAAAATAAAGTCTAATAAATACAGTTTAAAGATATTTCCACAAGAAAGAAATGAAAACAAACRTATGCTATAGCCACGGAAAATGCAAAAGACTAAATTAATTCCTCATTGACGTGAATGCCACGTTATGCTACAACAGGGATGAATTTGGCTTAGCATCTGAACTGCAAGTTCACAGTCTCCCCAGGGTTTTAGCTCTGTTGCAGCAGCTCTGYGTTGTCATGAACGGTGCTTTCTGGCAACTGAGCCTTTGCTAAGTGATTCTGCAGCAGTGCAATACTATATTTAATCAATCCAGGTATCTTAAAATACTTCATTGCACAAAGTGAACACCACTGCATAGACCCAGAAGTAAAGGAAACATACACTCGGTCCCCATTCACAAAAGTTAGACAAACATCTTTAGAAGAAAAGAAGGTAGGGAGAGGAAGGAGGAAGGAAGGAAGGAAGGAAGGAAGGAAGGAAGGAAGGAAGGAAGGAAGGAAGGAAGGAAGGAAGGAAGGAAGGAATAGAGAATGTTGAATCAGACTTTTCTCATCTTTTGTAAGGTCATCAACCAGCTGAGATATATATATGATGTATATTTGACACATATATATTTTAATATTTCTAATCTCTACTTTAAAGCCTGGAAAGCAGAAGTGGCTACTTAAGCATATTATATTTAGGCTAAACAATTTTAGATATAATGGTAACTCAAAGCAGTCTCATGTTTGCCTCCAAAAGACAGCAGAGCAATAAAATCAATGAATGTAAAAGCTTTATTGCTATGACATCTACAGCCATTTCCTTCATTCCTCATGGTGCAACTAAGACCGACAAATTTCTTATAAGTTGAATACTTTCTGAAGCACAACACATCCACAGAAGGACCCCACCACAATACAAAGCATTTCAGTGCAGATCTTCACCTCAGCGGAGTATCTGCAGCTCACTCAACTCTTTCCTTACTGCTTTCAAGTTATGAGTAACTGCATACCAGTATCTTGCCATTTGGAACCATTACAGAACCTGTATAAAAACAGCTTGCAAGGATATTTACCTTTTACATGAAATGTCGTGAATTAAAAAAAWGAGTATTGAGAACGGATTTTTTTGGAAAAAAAAGAGCATCTTTGAGCAACTTTAAGGTCCTAATTCTGCCTCTAGAAGAACAAATGGTGGGTGCACTGCTGCTTAKTTCAGTGGGAGTACCAGTACCTGCAATGCTACTGCTTTTTTGCAGACAGAAATGCACAATTTTCACATAAAATATTAATTTACAAGAATTTAGCTAAGCTTATGCAAAAGTACTACTTTTTCTTTCTTTTCTATGTTTCTTTTTCTTTCTAATCATCTTAAACTAACTCATAACACAAACACCAGACAGAATTTCTTCAGTGTCCTCTGCAGTAAAAGGCTTTGGGCCTCCAATGTGGACAGACTCTTGGGCCCCTATGAAGCTTCACTGCCATCAGTGGGATTTTCATACAAAATGAGGCAATGCACAGATCAGATCAGATCAGATGAAACCATCCTAAACATTTTTTTTAAATAGGAAGGGTTTTTTTTTTCAAGGTTTATTGTAGCACAAGTGTTAATACTGTGCTTGTATTCATTACACAAGTGTCTTATAAGGTTACTCCTGCTTAGAGTAATCATCCTCTTGTTAGCTGCATAAAAATGCATTCTTCTGTAGAAACTTAAGGCCCTAGATGCATAACAAGTAATAAGTCCTTACTTTAAGTGAGAAAATCAAAGCTGGAAAAATGCMGTTAGCAGTATGGTCAAACTAAGCTACCACTTATCCTCACTGCAGGTKTTGTACCTACACAGATGCACATACTACAGAAAGGTACAGACTTCTATTTCTGAAGGTGTTGGCCATGTAAAGTCAACTGTCATTCAAAAACTTTTCACTTAAGTATCTTCAGCRGAGGGACAATATTTTTCTCTAATGCTTGAGAAATCCAATGTGAAATCATTTGCCCTGCAATTTAGCAAGAATTGCTAGTAAGCAAATTTGTCAAGAAATGGCAAAACTCCATTGAAACAACTTGACTACAATCTGCTTTACGGCACTATCTCCAAATTTTACTGAACATCTCTTGCTGCTAGTGCTTAGCACTGCTGAGAACAAAAGCTCAGTACATGAATGCACTGTAAACAATTTACTGAGAACACATTTCGTACACTAGATTTTCTGGGCAGTGCATGGTGGGGTTGGAACCTGTTGAACAGGTTACTGAATCAGAGRCAGTTCTGTTTCCAGATTATTATTATTTCACCTTCCTGTGCTCCTGCTTCCTGGGCATCTCCTGCCTGTCTTAGCTGTTCAGCCTGCACTGTAAATCTCCAGGACAGGGCAATCTTTCTGGATGTGCATGGCCAGTGGAAAACCCAGCCAAGTCTCAGTTCAGCTTCTGTACATTGCTATAATACAAGCAATAATAATACCTCTTACCATAGCCATAAAAGCTCTGTATCATACTTAGCAAAACTGAAGTCCTGGTAATAGTGTCCTATCCTTCTAAAGCAGCTACTGTCAAACCTCAGAGAGATGGGCAAACTGCCAGGTGGTTATTTATTTATATTAGCAAGTATGAAGTTTGAAAAAAAATACAGATCAACAGTCTTCTTTTGCAGCTCTAACTCCTATTTAAGTGTGATTTTTCACTTCATAGATACTGCTTTTTTTTTTTTCCCCAGCATACTGTGCAGACAAAGCTGTGGGCTTCAAGACAAGAAAGGCTCTTCCTCAGGGTGTTCGATTTCCTGGTGGAAGTATCAGCTGGTTGGGAACAGCGGGGTAGAAAAGAAGAAACCAAAATGGCATTTCTAGCTGTGTCTGTTTGGGAATTCCACCTGTAAATTAAAACCAATCTCTATCCCTAAATAAACCAAGGCAAATCTGTGTTTTTGTAATCAGGCGGTTTAGGTGCTGCCTGTCCTGACCTTTCTCAGCATTACCTCTCATTTTCTCCAAGGTGGCAGTTGTTGCAGGAAGCGTCGYAAGCCTGGGGAATTGCTATCAGTGTGGTCCTGCACCACCCAGCATCCAGAGCCTTTTTTGCAGGGGTAAGAAGCGAATGAGATGAACTTTCTGCATTCCGTTCATACACACTTTTTCCAGCTTAAGACCCTGTTTTATTTTAAACACACATGGAGTTGTATAAAGTTTCTTATTCTTCATTTCTTATCCTTGTTTTCCAGAGGGATTGCACAGTATAACTGCATGCAGGAGTAACTTATTATTCTGGGGCTCCTTGTGCATTCAGATTCGCTCTTAAGTTTTTTTTTTTCTTTCTTTTTTTTTTTTTTTTTTTTATTTCCTGCCCCCCCCGAACCTGCTTAGTGCATAAAAGCCCAGTTTGCCCAAACAGGTTTAATGATGATGATGTGACAGCCTGTGACATCCTCACAGAAAAATTTGTCTCCACATTGTGGGATACATTCTCTCAGAAACCCTGCGAGCCTGAGCTGCCCTTAGCAAGGCTGGGGCTAAGGCTTGCTAGGACTGCTGCTGCTGGGGCCGCTGCCTCTTCGCTCAACTCTTCACCTGGTCCTGGCAGCGGAGCCTGCGCGGAGCCTGCGGAGCAGCGCGGCTTCCACGCCGGCTCCGGGAGGGCTGAGTCACRCGAGTGACACGAAGGAAGCAGCCTGCTCGGCTTGATGCAGCTATTAGGATGCCTAATAAATATTTATAGCCCCTTAGAGGAGGTGATTGACAGCACGGGGGCATCCCTGCCAGGAGCCGCAGGCGGGCGGCAGCCTCGGGGAAAGGGAGCCGGGGGAGGGGGCCGCGCAGCCTGCGCACCCCGCGGAGGGCTCGGGAGCTACCCCGGGCACGGACACCGGAGCGCTCCTTCCTTCCCGCCCTGCTCGCCCGCTCAGGGCGCAGGTGCCGCCGCGGGCGGCGGGACGAGCCGCGCTCCGCGCTCCGCTCCGCGCT